>NC_090838.1:50195000-50302500 GCF_028021215.1 Eschrichtius robustus
CCCAACTGCCAACCCTATTCCTGGGACTAAGGAATGTGCCAAGGTTAGAAGACTCAGACGTGGGGTGTGAGCCATAACTTCTAAATCAGTTCTGGAAGGATGCCAGACCATCAGTTTGGAAAAGTGATTTGAGTGTTTTCTTGAGGACAAAGAATTACTTAGAGAGTATATCTTTCAAGAACATGTTATTGAAACTTGGAAGAAAAGAGTTTTAAAATGTGAGAACACTAGTATTAAAGGCACTCTAAACCAATTACAGCATATTTACTCGGATTTCAATGGGGGAATACCCTTTTCATTATTTGCAAGCTTCAAGAACATTAGAAACACTTCACTGAAGACAATGTAATAGCCAAATCTGAAGTAGGATGTTGTTTGTCCATTTAATCCACTTTCTTGCTTTTACCTTCTTCACGAAGCCAGAAGAGCACTCACACGTTTTCAGAATGCACAACATGTCCTGAGTAGGCAGTGTACTTTTGGGTAGTTAGCACCCCTTGTCCCCTGAAGAAACATATGATATTGTACTCACCCTACCCTGGGGTTCCATGGAGGCGCTATGTCAGAACAGGAGCCGTGCTAGGGGCAGGGTTAGACCCTTGAGCCCTTAGCCCAGAAAGGCCCAGTCAATCCCAAGTGCTTGAGGATCGTTGTGCATACTTTAAGGAGAGCTTTCTCAAGGCCATGAACGAAGGATGGGGATGAAAAAAAAAAAAATAGAGGCCTGAGGGAGACTTCTGTTCAGAGGTGCCCAGTAGTTTAAAGATCTGTTGTCCATGAGGCATTGACTACCTTCCGCTTACACAAGCGCTTTGAGGATTGTAGTGCCCTTTAGTCAGAGGATGGTCATTGAACAGAGAGAGAATATCCACTTTTTCCTGGTAGCTTCTCTGTGTGGGTTTGTAATGAGTTTGGGGACCCTGCAGGGCACTGGTGAGTCCCTGGAAGTCTATATACTTACTACTCAACATGAAATGAAGCTCTCTCCAGTTTTCCTTGCTCAAAGCACAAGAAACCCTCTCTCCAGTTGTGTGGAACTTTACTTACTATAAAGCTTGTGCCAACATGACATTTCATTTATGTGGGCAGTGGCTGGTTTTCTCTCACACTTAGTGCTACCTTCTTCAGAGTATAGCCCATAAAACGGGTGAAAATAATGGGGAAACTTGTCATACTGCTGGACTCCATGCTTTTGGACCATAAAACATATCAGCTTGGGTCAGATGGTGCCTCGGACAGGGCAACAAAGGGATGCGGTGGAGGCCACCTGCTGGCTCCTCTGTGACAGCGCGTCCTGAGCAATGGCAGGTGAGTGCCTACCTGGCGCTGTGACAGGCGCTGCTGGGACAACATGGACTAAGGCCCACTCCCTGCCCTCACAGCACTCAGACTGGCCGGGGATGAACACTTAAGAGGTGGCTGCGATTTCTCTAGATGGGTGCGAGGGGAGAGTAACTTCTGGGGGCTGGGGAAGTACAGGAAGGAGCCCTTTACAAAGGAGGGATCAGTGAGGGTGACTTGGGGAAGGTGAGAGCTGGGCTGTGTATCACAAGTGAAGTCAGAGCTGCCCAGAGGCTGTAGGGCGGGAAAAGACACTCCAGAGGAAAAAGTAGCTGGTGTCCGGGCGTGAGGACACGACTGAGCTGGGGATGCCCAGTCATCTCCCACTGTGGGGCTGGTGGGGGGGCCTGGAAGGTGCACGGAGCCAGCTTTAGTGCTCTACGAGCGAGGATGGTAAAAACTGCTATAATATGCTGGGATGGATGCCATCATAGGGGCTGGTAGAGCATAGGGCTATTGTCAGGAGAAGGATGGAGCTGTGCTCTAAACATCTGGAAAGTCTCGTAAAACCTCCGTATCAGCAGTGGCTTACTGAACATTATAAAAAATGGAAAAATATTAAAAACATAGTCTTCAAACTTTCAATTAGCCACCTCTTGGTGACTCAGTTTTCTGCTTTCTCTAAAAAGTAGTATTTCCTTTTACTTGTTCTAAAAATACATTCATTCAGCTTCAAGAGATGGGTGTAGTGCAGGGAATGTGGGCAGACACCTAATAATAACATCCTGGACTTTGTTAATGATTTCATATGCAACCAGTCCTGTAAAACATCGTGCATTTAGTCCTGTGTCCCTTTATCCTTTACCATTATATATGGAAGACTCCTGCTTCTTTATTTCCCCCTCTCCTACTCTTCCTTTTCTTCTTTTTCATCTTCTTCCTACTTAGTTGACCTCCCCCCCAGTCCAGCTCCCGTGCCCCCTGAGGATGTGAGAGGCTCGTTGTTCTGTCTGAGCTTCCCTCTTGCGGGCTAAGGGGACCACGTTTGACTACCACCTTCTGAACCCTTGACTTTCTGTGGAATGTGGGCTCTGTGGGAACGTTACCCAGAATAACATCCCATCCTGTTCTGTGAACACAAGACTTCTCCCTCTCTCAGGGCTCCTGAGAAAAGCCAGCCCCCATCCCAGTTCTAGAAAATGTCCTGTAATATGTGTTTCCATGGAGTAGCTAAGAAGAGTTCCTAGTTGCCTGTCCCTACCTAATGCTATCAGGTGCTTTTCTGGCTCCTTCTTGTGACCTTTTTGAGTAAGCTGACCCAGAACAGCTTTGAAAGCACCCCTGTAGGAACGTGCTGCTGTGAGAGTACCCCAAATCCCTCAGGTTAAATCAACCTCATTAGGCAAAACCAGAAGTATCAAAAGCTCTGTTTACCCGTCAAAAAATAAGAATTTCCAGCGACATGCTTTAAAAAGGGCGTGTACCTCAAGCTTCACTTCCACTCAGCCTTCCCAGGAATGTATGTATTATGCAAAATAAGACACACCTGTATAGTTTCCCAGGGCTCCAGGTCTGAAAATAAATGTGTGAAAGACTTGCCACACACGGGGCTATTTCATTTTAAGCTAATTGGACACAAATAATTTTAATCTGGGTTATGATCCAAGTGAAGCTGTAAGTGAACTCTTATTTTAAGCCAAATCTCTCTCTCTAAGTGGCCACACCAAACATTTTTTTTCTGCCATTGAAGAGTGTTCTCCTTCTCACCCTGTTAGATTCTGCTCGCAAGGATATTCTTTAAAAAACAGGTAGGCTTCTCCCGGCTATGTGGTTCTTCTTTGTCTGTCTGGTGCTGTTGAAGGGCAAAGGGCATATGAAAGCGTTGGTCTTCACATAATGCTACCACCTTGCTCCGAGCTTCTTCCATCACCACATGAAAGTTGCAGTTAAAAAACACACATCAAAGAGTGAGTCCCATTGAAAAGGCCAGCGCTGCCTGCTGAGCTGGCATTCAGAGCAAGGGCTTTTGTTTCAGTGGCAACTCTGACTCTCCTCCACCGAGTTTCCTGTTAACTCGGGTGTGGATTCTGACTCGCTCTTGATGATATTGGAGTGTGTGTTTGTGACACTCACTTTTAATCAGTGCATTTGAGTTTCTGAAGTAAGAACTTCTTTCTCCGGCTGGTTGAAACTTTCAAATGGTAGCATCACGTTTGGCCAGATTTGAACTGAGCCTGGGGACACAGTTTTATTTTATTTTATTTTTACTTTTTATTTACTTTTTGTTTATTTTTTTTGGCTGCGTTGGGTCTTCCTTGCTGCACACGGGCTTTCTCTAGTTGTGGCGAGCGGCTGCCACTCTTCGTTGCGTGCGCAGGCTTCTCATTGCGGTGGCTTCTCTTTGTTGCGGAGCACGGGCTCTAGGTGCGCGGGCTTCAGTAGTTGTGGCGTGCAGGCTCAGTAGTTGTGACTCGCGGGCTCTAGAGCGCAGGCTCAGTAGTCGTGGTGCACGGGCTTAGTTGCTCCGTGGCATGTGGGATCATCCCGGACCAGGGCTCGAACCCGTGTCCCCTGCATTGGCAGGTGGACTCCCAACCACTGTGCCACCAGGGAAACCCCAGGGACATAGTTTTAAATCTTGGTCACCCAGGAAGGGAGGGTTTTCTCTTCTTTTCCCCCTTTTTTGATGGTTTGATAAGGATAAGTATGCTCCTCTTTTGGAGGGAGAGATGCTCGAAGGGGATTTATGTGGGAACTATGGAAAGAGGCAGGTCTCTGCACCCACCGTGGTTCTCCCTGTCTTGACCCTGCACACTGACCCCACCGCACCCCTGCCATTGTGTGAGGGATTAACTAAACTAGCTTAACCCCTGACCTGCAACCAGCGAGCACCTGCTGCAAAGTCAGAAGTTTGGGCTAGAGTGGGCATTGCATTACACACAAAGATTTAAAGTCTCTGAAAATATCAGAGATGCCTCTTATCAGAGAGCCCAGCCAGCCACAGCTGGTTATCGGGACCCTCACCTGCTACATCCTTGCTGATGGACCATCATTTGTCCATCTTCAACGTCCAGGATTCCCAACCACCAATTGCTTAAGCGGCAGCCAGAGCCCACATTAGGTCCAGTTGTGAACGAGACTAAGCATGCCTTCCCCACACTTGCCAGTTGTCCTCTTTTGCTCTCCTCTTCACTCCATCCCCATTTACCTTCAGTCCCTTCTCACTCTGCACACAAAACAAGTTCTCAGTCTTAGAGCTGAACTTGCTGCTGCGAGAGTACCCCAAACAGTGGGCTCAAATCCCTCAGGTTAGATCAACCTCATTAGGCAAATCCAGAAGTATCAAAAGCTCTGTTTACCTGTCAAAAAACAGAGTTTTCAGCAACATGGGTTAATAAGGACGTTCAGTGCTGAGCTTAGCTTGTCCACTGCTGTCCACAGTTTCTAACCTGTGCTCCAAGCAGAGTGGTTCTTCCATTCTTACATGTTTTATCTACTGAATATTTAAGAAGAATTAAAGGTTGACGAATTAAAGAATTAAAGGAGAGAAGTCTACTGCTAGAAAGTCTTTGAAATTCACTCATTCTATTCCAACACTCTCATTTTACAGATGATGAAAATGACTTCTGGGCCGGTTATGATTTTTTGACCAAGTTAGTTTGGTGACAGAGCCAGAATTAGAACCCAGATTTTCCAGAGTCATCCTCTTGTGAATTTTTTTTTTAAATATTACCCTGCACAAAATACTTTCTACCCCTTGGACTTTTACATTTTGAAGGGAGTCAAATTTTAAGTTTGTGTTCAATGATAGAGTTTAACAAATCCTATTTAGGCATAAGCCATCAGATGGAGAGTCTGTGTGCTGATATATGCAATGGCAGCTTCAAAATCCTCCTGGAGACTGAAATTGCAAAGTATAGCCCAGCCTCTTGCTCCATCACCAAGAAGTGGCATCCCTGGTGCTTACTCTACCTTTCTGTGACGGGAATTACCAGGATTTGCCATGCTGGCCAAAGTCTCTGTTGTCTTCCATGAGAACTTTAAATCAGAAGTAGCTTCTGTCTGCAGTGATTATTATGCTTCATTAGAAAATTCATGGGCTTCCTCCTGAATGAGGAAAATAAGGGAGCATGAAGTTTCCCAGGAAAACCTGACGTCAGCTCCACCATATCACCAAGTATAAGCAAAGCTTCTCTAAAATCTCATTTGGATTCATTTCTTCATTGATTCTGTACAAACCCTCTTTCTTTTAGTGATACCTCCATGAAATGACTTATTTCCACTCCCGGGTAGCAGTTCTAACAAGAATGGCTGATTTCGACATATGGAAGAAAACATATTATTACAATGTAAACTGGATTTGCAGCCTACCTTGTAGAAAGACATACTGCTTTCTTGAGAGGTGGAAGTGTTCCTTTGAGATTTTTGTTGCTATTCCCAAGATGAATTGTGCACATAGTGATCCTTCCATACACAGAGCATTATAAAATACGTTATTTATTGGATTCTCGAAACCAATCTGCCAAGTAGTTGAAGTAGGTAGAGCCAGGATGCTGAGATAGAGAGGTGGGATCACTTTTCAGGATGGGAACCTATGCTTTCTGACTGTCCAGGACTCAGCTTTCACATTTTGGGAAGCAGTCACATGCTGGGGAACTTGGGAAGGAGAAATACTTGCCAGCAGTTAAGTGAAAGCTGTAGTTATTGTACTACTCTCACTGTCCAGCAGGAGGCAATAAAGTTAAATTCTTCCACACAACCTTTAATCAGCACTGCCTTCTCCCCGTCATTTTCCTCTCTCACATCACTCAGGTGTCAGTTCCCCTCCACTTCAGTCCTACCTTCTTTGTACTACTAACCCCCCACTTTATTAAATCTTGATTTTAGAGTGGAAGGATGGTCCCTTGGGGGTCAGTGCTGATGTGTAAATTTTGCCTGATATTCTTCATTCATTCATTCAAAAATATTCAGTCAGCTTCACTGTGTACTAGACACTGAGTAGCAAGGCAGAGATATAATGTTGAAGAAAACAGACACAGTTCCTGCCCTCATGGAACTTATAGTCCTGGAGGTGAGGGCAGATGTTCTCTCACTCAAGGGTTTTGCTTACAAGCAATAAATCCTAAAATTAGTTAACTAAAGCAGAAAAGAAATTTATAATTGCTCACAGAATCAAAGGGAAACTTAATAACCGAATTCAAGTTCAGAAATGGGAAAGATCTAAAAGAGATTAGGCAGCAGGGCAATACAGATGAGTCCTTATTGCAGGAACAGAGTGGTTAATGCATGCCATTGCCACTGCTGTCTTGGACATTTGGTGCCATTGCAGCCACATTCTCAAGGCTGCTTTCCTTAAGATAAAAAATATTGAGTAGGAGTGTTAGATTGTCTGAGGCTACACGCCAGCTGCTAGCAGTATGGAAAGGGGTATCTGGGCCCTACACCCCTGTAATGGGAGGCAAAGTTCTTCCTTTCATCAACACACCCCTGTTATCCTCCCTCAAACGCTATGTTCTTTTGCAATCGTGAAGGGCCATGTGAATCATGATAAGAATTTTAAAATACTACACTAAGTGCAACAGGAAACCACTGAAGTGCTTAAAAGGTAGAAAGTGATATAGGTCAGTTTACCTTAGAAAAAGAACCTTCAGTGGCATTATAGAAAGTCTAGAACAGAAACTTGATAGCAACATGCTTTCTACAAAATTGTTTAAACTAACTTTTCATTATTTGTATTTGAATTATAATTTTTAAATTAGAATGATACATGCATATTGTATTAATTTAGGCTGAGTAATGCTAGATGTAACAATCCCCAACTCTCAGTGGGTTATTTTATTTCTGATTCACTTAAAGTCCAATGAAAGTGTTGCTGGTTAACAAGTGGTCTTCAATATGGTCCTTCAGGGACCAAGGGTCCTTAGATCTGGTGGAACCACCATCTGTTTCGACCTTGGATTCTTTTGCTGGGAACTTGGTGTATGGCCAGGAGTCAGGGAAAGAGAGAGGGTAAAGGATCATGTGATAAATTATTATGACTGAACCTAGAAATGTGCTAGAAATGCTACTATTACTTCCTCTCACATTTTTTTTTTGACTAAGAGTCAGTCACATGGCCATCCAATGCAAAGGAGGCTGGGAATTGTAGTCTATGTGTCCAGGAAGTAGAGGAGACAGATTTTAACAAACGCTTAGCCTTTGTCATACAAATAACTTAAAAAGTATAGGCACAGAAGGCTTCTAACAACAACAAAAAATCAACCTTCCACCCTCCTAGCCCCTTCCCAGTCCCCTGAATCAATCACCTCCAACTCTTTTTTTTTTTTAATTATTTATTTATTTTCGGCTGTGTTGGGTCTTCGTTTCTGTGCGAGGGCTTTCTCTAGTTGTGGCAAGTGGGGGCCACTCTTCATCACGATGTGCGGGCCTCTCACTATCGCGACCTCTCTTGTTGCGGAGCACAGGCTCCAGACGCGCAGGCTCAGTAGTTGTGGCTCACAGGCCTAGTTGCTCCGCGGCATGTGGGCTCTTCCCAGACCAGGGCTCGAACCCGTGTCCCCTGCTTTGGCAGGCAGATTCTCAACCACTGTGCCACCAGGGAAGCCCCACCTCCAACTCTTTTTGAGAAGATGTGACAGAGAGCATGGCCCTATACTTAGATCTTCGCAACATACACATTGTGAAGCAGGAGGAATTCTACATTTCAGATTGTTAAAGTAATTCTGGGTCAAGGATCCAGAGTTCAGGGAGCTATGTCACCAGCCACTTGGGTGGATGCATCAAGGTGTTGCCTATCACTTTAGAGCAGGGCTTCTCGTTTTGAGCTGGATAATTATTTGCTGTGGGGGGCTGCCCTGTACACTGTAAGATGTTTAGCAGCATCCCTGGTCTCTATCCACTAGATGCCAGAAGTACTCCTCCCCGTAGTTGTGACAATCGAAAGTGTCTCCTGACATTGCACATGTGCCCTCGAGGGCAAAATCACCCCTGGCTAAGACTCACTTCCAGAGAGGTTGAACCTGGGAGACCTGGAGAGAGGAAGGTGGATCTCGTTACTATGAGCTTCAGATGATGGCATCACTGAGATTTATGTAAGAACTCCCCTTAGCTTGAGTTGTAGAGAAAGATGAGGATGTGGAGGAACAACATAGTGGGGTGTCAGGTCCATTACACCATCATCTCATTTGAAGATCAAGGAGTAACTTTCTCCACGAATCCCTCTGTCCTCCAGGTGTCATAACTGTACGTCTATTGGCCAGAAACATGACAACACTTGAACAAACGTTGGGAGTTTGAGGATAGAGGGACCTGGGGGTCAACCTGATTTATCTGCTGTTGTCCAAACCATCTTTGTTTTTTGGGTTTGGGGGTTTGTTTGTTTTTTCCTGAAGTGCAGCCCCCTGGTGGATAAAGATTGACTCTACATCTGTGATTCATTTGCCCTGTGGAGACAGAGACATTAAAGAAGAATTAAGAATGAAGACAAGTATATTGATCTCCCTCACCAACCTCATGCAACCACTACCTCTTAATCACAGAACAAATTGGAGTCCTGGTAAACTACTTTAATGAGCATCCATTCTATTTTTCAGTTCACATGATTGGAAGGGAAGCTATCTTCTTGCCTCCCTACCTGCTTCCTCTTTGTGTTCGTGATCTTGCTCTCTCACACCGCATCTATATTTCATTTTATAAATACATGCATATATATTTTCACATTTTTATCTGTGTTTTACTATAGCATTGGAGGTTTATTATTGTAGATCATCGTGAGGCACCTGAATATTTTGCAAGACAATGAGCCTCTAGAATCTCGGTATCGGAGGACCTAATTTTGTGCAGCAAGAGAAAAAAAAAAGGAAGGAGAAAGAAAACAGTAACTATACATCTGGTTTCTAGACAGCATTAGGATGGCATAACTTGTTCCTGTCTGAGTGAATTCAGTGGATTTGTATTATACAGTGCATGCTTAAAATGTGTACCAAAATCAGAGCCGTTCTTTAAATTAAGAACAAACCCCACAGCTTTCTCAGCACTGAGTGTGTGCGTCGTGTTTGCAACTCTGTTCAGGTGAAACCAACTCTTATCCCAAGAGGGTGGGCAGGCAGGAGCACTCTTAGTGAGCAAGCATAAATTTCTTCCTCCTTCCGAATGATATTTTATAAAATTGTAGAGGAAGTTGACACTCTAAAGTGCCTGGGTAAAGCCATGTCATAAACTTCACACTGTAAACTGGAGAGTGGAGCTGGGGTAGGCTTGTGTTCTGAGTAGCATGCTGCACACCCTGAAACTGGGTTCATGTTCCCAGGTCTGTTTCTGGCTTTGTGTCACCCAGGGGAAATCAGTACTTTTGTCCGGGCCTGGATTGCCCATCTCTGAAGTGTGGATATATTCTTCACTCCCTCCCTTTTTCTGTCCCCAGCTGTACTTTGCATTATTGGTATTCAGAAAATAGATGAGTCAATGTTTGTGAAACACTTTGAAACTCTAAGTAAAATAATCTTATGCAAGCCTAAGTTGTTATCAACTGTATTGTTACCCTTGTCATTACAATGTACATGCTGTTGCATATTTGCAAATTACATGCAGTAATTACCTGAGTACATACAGTAATTCAAGTACCATCACTAGTACTTGACATTAGTATTTCACAGCAACTTTCAGGGCAATAAATAGTGCTGGGATTCTTTCCCTTGACGTTTGATTATTAGTTGGGGGCTCAAGATTTGTTAGACACTGTACTTAAGAGAATTTTAAGCCATATCTTCCAGGGGCTTCATCATCTCTGGCATCCTCTGTCTGACATAGTTCTGTGCTATAAGAAGTTCCCAGAATATTACAGCTGCCAGAAACATTTGAGCTCATCTCCTTCAGTGATTCCATTTTGCAGATGAGGAAACCAAGGCCCAGAAAGATCAAGCGACTCTCTCAAAGCTATGTAATTAGTTAAGATGTCAGAACTGGAACGCAAGTCTCTGAATTTCCTGCCTTGCACTACTTCTTTCATTGCCCTGCACTATTTGGGAAAGGCAGAATAGAAAAAAATGGGGTATAAGGCAGGTTGTATGGCTTGGTTATGAGATTCCTCAAGAGTAATAGAGCCCCAGTTTGCTAGGGGTTTAGAAGCCTTCCCCAGATGCATCCTGAAAGAGTAAGTGAGGTTGACAAGAAAGATGGAGATCAAAATGTAGCCCATGGTTTAGAGATATTGATGGTATGATCAGAAGACTACAGGATGAGTTTCCCTAGAGATATCATGGCATCATCTTCTAGCCTGAAGTAGTACTCCTTGAAGTCATTCTCCTCTCTCTCTGGGAAGAAAGTGGGTAGCTCCATTTTAGAGCTGGGCTATAAATGAAGACTATCAATTCCTGGCACTTAGTTGATGCTTCCTATAGAAGACACACCAAAGTTAGCTGTTGATGATGGTGGAGGTGATTATTTGGGTGGGTCCCAGTGGAGGAGTAAGGCAGGCACATCACTGCCTATGAAGTAGTGATTCCTATTACTGTGTGGAAACACTTACGGCTGACAGATATTCTCCAGGTAGTTCATGGGCTAGGCTTTCATCATATTAATATTTTCTTCATAGTACAGGACTGTTCCTGGCATGAATTAGTAATGTGCTTATGCTATTTAATGCAACTCAGACTATCCAGGTTTGATTTTTCATAAGCAGTTGAGCATCTTCTCTTTTTTTCTGGTAGGAAATTCTTTTATTTCTTGTGGGTCATTGGAGATCACCCTTGCTTTAGTAGGCTAAGATTTAAATGGAAAGACTGATTTTTGGTAGAGAGATCCATATAATTCCTAGGAACATGGAAGAGTTAATTATAGAGTATAGTACTGAAGTTCAGTGTGGTATTAAGAAGACTAGACCAGGAGGACCGCAAAACTCATACTGACTTACCTACCAAGTAGCTTTGTACTATAACAATTCACTTAACATTTCAGGGCCTCACCTTTCTCTTCTGTGAAATGACAGAATTTGATTAAATCAATTCTAAAGCCCCCTCTAGTCATAAAATTATAGAAATCTAAGTAAATTGAAAATTGATGGTACAATTTAGGAGGAAGCTTCCTGGGATCTGGAACCTCTAGAAGATATGATTGCAATTCTTCTGAAACACATAAATTACAGTAAATGACTCAAGAGTCAGAGCCCTGAAGTTTCGAAGCTTCGAAAGTGTACGAGAGACGAGCTTTATTTTTACGCTGTACCCCAACCAGGTATTGAGTGATGACATAACAAAATATTGGTCATCGTGGGATCTATCAGTGTTTCTTATACCGTGCTGTGGAAGGGTGGGCCACCTGTGTTCTTTCCTGGGGGCCCAGAAGAAGGGAAGGAAAAGAGAGGCTGGAGGGGAGGCAGAGAGAGGCACTGAGGCACAGACTTGCTGAGAAGAGTGTTCAATGATACAATGTCACTTAAAAAACATCCACTTGGTGTGACTGAAAATTAATAAGGCTGGTTCTCTTGTGGCTAATGGAATCCATCTTATTTTTTCATCTCATTCCACGTACATGACACACACACACACACACACACACACACACACACATACTGAAACCCAGTGGAATAGCTCTTTGATCTTCCAAGAACTTGACAAACAGGGAATTTGCCCCTTGTGAATTGGGGCCATACAGGTTAATTTTTCATGGCAACAAAGAATTTCTATGACACAGGGGTTCCCTTATTGCCCAGTGCAGTTGCCCAAAAGGTCCCATTGTGTGTGTGCCTCCAGCCTGGACGTGTGAGGAATTAAAGCAGTTTAGGGAGGAGATGTCGAGAAATCTCTCTTGTTTCTGCAAAGCCATCTTAATCACGCCTGCCTCTTTTCTTCGCGTTGTGACATTTCATCATTAAGGAAGCAGGTCCCAATCTTCTGTGTCTTTTTCTTGGCTTGTCTGGCAAGCAGTTCTCTTTTGCAAGCTATGAAATCCTTAAGGAGGACTTCCTGGCAAGGGAAAAATCCTCAGTCATCCAACAGTCTCTCACTTTTCTATTTTAAATCTTGGCCGTGCACATATGGTTGGGCATGTGTGTCTAAAAATTTCTTCCACATTGACTAACTTGAGCTATTTAATAGATTGTGCTGGCCGTGGGCCTCTGCAGCAAATCCTACGATGCTCATCTCCCTGGGTAGGCAGGACACGGCCTTCTGCATTTGCCTGTGTGCTTCCCTTGTAATCTCCCTCTCTGGCCCTGTTAGAGCATGAAAGTTAAAACCCACTTCTTTGCTCATTTTCTTGTAGTTAACATTGTCTCTGCTCTCCTACTTCCAGCAGAAAAGAGAGATCTCCAAATATCTTGGTTAATGTCCCAGCAAATGCACTTTCCCTAGGGCTTTGCTAGGGATGTTCTAACCCATTTCTAAGGACAGGAGAGCTTGAGGACATTTCTACCCCATGCTCTTTAAGGTCTGATGGGGAGTGTGTGTGTGTGTGTGTGTGTGTGTGTGTGTGTGTCTGAATTTAATGCGTCTCAAACATAACTTTCTTTTAAAACTTGGAATCTCTTATCTCCAGCAGTCCCAAGCATAGACTTGGGTCCTATTAGGTCCTCAGAAGCAATGGTTGAAGTGAATTTGGAAACAAAGCTTAGTTCTGGCAACTTTGCTTCTTTATCCAGGTTGTAGGGAATGAGGCCAAAGGGACAGGGGAAGAAGGGTGAGGGAAGCACCTAGAGCCGATCCCCAGCTGTGCCGCCTCCAGGCATGAAGCCCAAACTCCCACGGTTTTCTCAGCAATTTAGCAACTCCGAGAAGCTGGCAAAATGATACCCTGTGATCCAAAAGAATGACTACCCTGCCAGAAGGTGAACGGTTCTGTCTTTCCAGAGGAAACTGTCCCTAAGAAGACAAAGAACAATAATAACCATAACAACAACAACATAATAATGACAGCATGGGCGCGAGCTGTAGACTAACACCAAGTGGTTTAGTAGTTTGCAGAATTCCCCCCTCCCACAGGAATGATATATACTGGCCCATGCTATGCCTGGACTGTTTGGCGGTGTCTTAAAGCTCAGTGCTGCTGTAAGAGCAGTGATATTATCCTGCGGCTGGGGTGGCCCCAGAAATTTTACTTTTCATTGAAGGTTAAATATGTCCCCTGAAGTTTATCACAAACAGCATGAAGGAATAAAACTCCACGTGGCTGGTATTTGATAGCTCTTCCTCCCCACTGAAATGACAAGCCCTTAAGTAAGGAAAGTCTGAAGGGTGTGTGATAGATGGGAAGAGTGGGCTTACCTTCTTGGAGGGGTGCTTTGGCAGCGCACATGGTCTCAAATTTTATGTAAAAATCATGCTGCTGCAGTGAATGGGAAGAACACGTTGTCGTTTTTGGACCCCAGACAAAAGCAAGAGTAAACATGTGTTAAAATGGAATTTCTATTTTTAACTTACCTTTCTCTTTCTAGAAATCGCATCAAAACCAGATGACACATAATACTGCGTATCTTTTAAGGATGTAGCAACCTCCCAGCATAATTTGCAAAATCATTACTTTCCCCGCTGCTAGTCAGACGTATAATGTCTGAAGGCACCCCCAACAGTTTGTTTTGATTCTAAGAGCTCAGCTTTGTTAGAAATTGTCCATTTGGAAGTCACACCGCATTTAACGGCTCTTGCTTCGTGGCGATCTCTGGGATGAAGCTATTTCAGTGGTGTGGCCCCCTTTTCTCCTTGATCTCATCAAGTTTCCTCACCCTTTGGGAAGGTTGTTCTTTATCTGTCATCTCTGGTTTTGCTTTTAGTTTGGCACTTTCTAAATCCAGACATGCCACTTAAGGGCATCAGCTCCGAGGGCCTCAGAACACAGGGCGTCTCAGAGGCGGGACACACACACATGCTGATTGGCTTTTAAAAGTGTAAGAGTGATTGCGGAAAGGACTTGGGGTGTTTCTTCTGTTACTCCACCACTGAGAGGGAGGAATGCCCCTGTTATGGGTTTTAGGATTCCACTCCATGCTGCTCCTTATGAAGGAGGAGAGAGTTGAAGAGAAGAAATGAGCGCTACCGCAGAATCATTTTGAGTGTTTCAGATCCTGCAGCTTCACACTTAACCCTTGCATGGCCCTCACTCTGTACCAGGCCCCGCTGTAACGGCTTTCCATCTGTTACCTCTTTGTGCCTGGGGACAATGCCACGAGGCAGGAACTCCTCTCAATTTTACCAGTCAGGAAATGGAGGCAGAAGGTGGTGATGTAACTTGACTATAGGTCCCCGAGCAGCCAGGCCATCTGGCGCCTAGAGGCCAAACCTATAGCAGCTCTGCTCTGCTGCCTTTGTGGACCACACCCCATTTCACCAATGGAAGAAGCTTATGAATTAAGTGCTGAATGCTAAAATGTAGTGTCCTCTGACTACCAAGATCACAAGGCCATCCTTCCATCAATAGCGTGTAAGACAAGTTGAATTTTTCCTTGTTTGTGTTGATCCTCACTGCTCATTTCCCAAGACCACCTTGAGGCCAGTAGCATTCTTTATTTTTATTTTTTAACACTTGCCTAGAAGTACAAAGATATATTCCCTAGGCATAGAAAAGTCCTGTCTGTAAATTAAACATACCCACACTGGGAATTAAATGCACGATTGTACTTCATTAGCACCACCTATTACTACATGGAGCTATCCAGCTTAGGTGACAGGACAGAACATGAAATCGAACTGTTTGATGCTCCCTTCCCATTGTGTGTAAATTCAGTCATATAGAGAGAACTAGGAGAATACAGTGTTGCTAATCTGGGGCTTTTATTTTTATGTAAATTAAAAAGGTTTCCCAAACATTAGAGAAAGTGACTAATATCTACTCTTTTAATAACTATTTATTGATCCTAACTTTGTATATAGAGCTATACTACATGAGGCAGGGAATATGATGATAAATAAGGGTCCCTTCCTTTGAGGGATCATAGACTAATGCAGCAAGATGATAGAGAGTGAAGACCCACAAAACAAAAAAAATTTTAAAGGTACAAGTAGGTAAATATAACAAATTACTATATGTGAATGCCTTAGACACATATGTCTCTAAATTTGAAAGGAAGGGAAAGAGAGAGAAAAGAACTAACATTTGTATGAAACTGCTTTGTTCTAGATGCTTTTTAATGTATTTTCCATGTAATTATCACAATAGCCTTCTAAGGCAGACACAATTATTTCCTTATTTTACAGACAAAGAAGCCAACTGACCCAAAAGAATACCCGCCCTACCAGCGGGTGAACAGTTCTGTCTTCCCCATGACTCTCACTATAGTTGGCCTAAGCTTTTGGTGGTAGATTCAGGTTTTTGAGGCCAGACCTTAGGCTACAGCAGTCAGGGAAGGCTTCATGGAGGAGGTGGACTTGAACTAATCAAGATAGAGAACACATGGGCAGAGAGAAGTCAGGGTGATTCCTGGTAGGAATCAGCATGAATCATGTGAGGGAGAGAAGACCGCACACGCACTGAGCTGGAGAAGACCTAATAGTAGTAGAACATTTCTCTAGGGGAAGAGTTGGAGCTAATGTCAGAAGGAGGTGTGAAGCTAGGTTTGCATCAATATGAACGAATATGGTAGAGGGACCACAGCACACACGAACTCGCCAATCTTTCAGTGTATTTCTTCCTTCAATCTAGAATGTGGCACCAGTAACATTTCAACTCTACATTAGATTTATTTAAAAAATTGTTTTTTATATCAAGATATATAGGTTACATAGGGAAATCAGCTCTACTCCTCCCTGTTCTATTCACTGAACTGCTCTTTGGAGTAAATAACTGTGTATACCTCAGTGCTTGTCTTACCCTCTTTCCATCCTCGTCATCACTTGCTTTACCTGAATAGGTCAAGTAAAGAAATCCTTGTGAATCCAGATGTGTCAGTTGCATTCGACTGGGGTTTCCAAGGGGACTAGAAATGGAGAGTAGCAACTGCACAGTCTTCTGTCTGGGATATGCATAACTTTCTAAAAATCCCCTTTGCCTGACTTTATAATGTCGCATTCTAAAATATTCAGGTTGCTTTTTTTGTTCTCTCCATAAAAAATTAACAATCATGAAAGTGTTATCATGTTTATTTTAAAGCAACCATTTTCTACATTTTAATTAAAAGTTGTAATTCACCATCTTTTCACCAAGTTATCTTAAATCTTCATCATATTGGTAATGGGTATTGGGCTGGATTCAGAGAGAAATACAAGCGTTACTTAACGCAAACAGTAAAATCTCGGCATTTCTAGAGATACGGTTCTGTTCATTTCGTGTGCCGCGCTAACTCTGCCTTTTTAATTAGAAATATCCTCCTGATTCTGCAAGAACCCTGGGAAAGAGGCATTGTCTTATTCATTATGTATTCCACGAGAATCACAAGTGGACAAAACCAGGCATAGTACGATGACTGTTGTGTTATTAAAGCACTTTAATAAGGTTACTCCCCCAGTAGAGTGAGCTTCTCAAATACCCATTTCTTTTTCAAGAGGTGAGCTGCTTGGAGCAGGATGCTGGGTCTCCTCTGGGTACCTGTGAGGCCCCTTTTTGTATGTATTTTACAGATCTCCATGGGTGTCCTACCAGGACTAGTTCCTCTTCCTTTTTAGTCACCTGTCCTACCTGAAGGAGTGATGTCTTAGAAAGTATTGGATTTTCTATTTTAGTCCTATAGTATATATAAGAGGAAATAGTTTAAAATAATGATATATGGGGGAAAGGTCTGTAAACAAAGATTCATGACATTTGGGGCATTTCTGTGCCACGTTGTTCTGTTCTATTTATCTCTCTGTTCTCCACCCCCAGCAACTAAAAATCATATTGGTTAAGAATTCAATCTCTAATGGTTTTCATTAAAAATAAAATCTTTAATGGTACTAAAAATGTCTTTTAAGAAGCAAAATGGAAGTGTTGAAGAAGGGTAGGAAGCAGGGAAGTAGGCAGAGAAGAAAGGGAGGGAGGATGAAAGCAGAGAGAGAGAGAGGAAGGAAGGAAGGGAGGGAGGGAGGGAGGGAGGAAAGAAGGGAGGAGGAAGGAAGGAAGGGAAGAAGGGAGGAAGGAGAAAAGGAAGATTTAAAAAAAAAATGGGGCCCACCCAATTGCAGCAGAGCAAAGACTTATATCTATGCATTACTTTGATTTCAAATTATTTTTAGCATGGCTTTTATTGTACTCATTGTTACATACATAAATCTTTAAAGTAATACATTTTGTAAGAAATGGTCATAAAAATTTACAGCCAGTAACTTTTCCCCTGTCCCTTACAATGATATTCTACTAAAACCATTAAATGGTTCTCATTAATGCCCTTTAAATGATTGTGTAATGACCCACAATTGCTTGTAAGTGAACAACCATTAAAGAATTACCAGTTCTTAGCATGCTTTTAAGTACAGCTTAAATACATGGGAGGTAACATATAATATATTAGAAAAAGTATTAAATTTGAAATAGTAAAAGCATGATCATCACAAAAGAATGAGTAGGTGTGCAACCCTACCCTGCAATGACCACGGTTCCCACTGAACAATCATTATAGCAGATTTTACTGCATTTGCCCTTTTTCCGTATTGAATCTTTTCCTTTTTTTCTGGGATTAAAAATAATAATAATAATAAAACCCTGCCACCACAGGAGTGAAAGTGCATATAAAAGCAAGTGGGGAAAATAATTAAATCCATGTATAACAGACAGCCACCTATCTAAACAAAAAGAGAACAATTCAACCCCAGATATTTTCTACACAAGGGCACATATTCATTTTTTTCTAGCCATATAGATATTTGGTATGCGATTGCCTAAGCAGTTGGATGATTGCATTTTTTACACTTGAAAGTATTCTGCATCATGGGAATACAGTCAAAGACAGTAAAAAGTAAAAAGTAATAACTCTTACGGAAGGCGTGAGGTCAGAGGAATCCCCTGCTATTCCAGACATGTTTTGTAGTAAGCTTACACGCCCACGTAGAGTTGGGCAGTTGATTTACCCTGAACTACAATTGTCAAATAAAGAGTTTGGTGGCATTTGTTTTTGAAGTTCTTTCACTCCTGACAGACCTCGTTTTGTACTCAAGTGCCATTTACGGTGATGTGGCAATAGAACCAGGGCCCCAAACCAGATCACCGGACAGAGCAAGGTACAGGGTGAGCATAGTGCCAGATTCCGCAAGGGACAAGAGAAAATCAGATTTATTAACTGCCACTTGTATCTGCTTGCTTTGAAGGCATTTAGTCTGAGGGCGTGGGGTAGGTGGGCTGGCAGGGCAGGCAGGGGCAGAGATTTGAGGCCGGAAAGCACAGCTATGTATTTTTCCTGTGTCATTTTGGAAACTCAGGGTCAACATTGAATCCCCCATCTGGCACCTTCGTGGCCTCCCGGGATTGGTGACACACTACATTTTCTTCCCTCCAACAAACGCTTGCTTATTCCCACACGGGTAACCACGTTCTAATTAGTTGCCTCCTTCTGATGCACTAAGCCAGTGGGAGGCAGGAGAATCCTAACTTTACAAATGGTGAGATTAGACTCATAAAGGTGATCAGAGTTGTTTCTCTGTATCATGAAAGTCTCACCTTAGCTCTTATTCCCTCTGGGGGACCCTCCCTAACCCCACACAGCTGTTGCCATAATGCTTGTCAAACGCTAGTATAGTGACATAAGATCTGGAAGGGCAGGGACCCTGTCAGTCCTGCCCAAAGCCAGATCTCTCATTCCTAACATAGTGCCAAACAGTGCTGGGCTCTTAAATAAATATCAGGTTATTAAACTTAGCCAGAAAGTTGGAGAAATAAGTTCAGTTGGTCAACTCAAGCTGGATAATTTAAAGTAGATCCCTATTCAGAAACAAAACAAAGTTGGACATTTACAAAATTGCCATTAGAAAGTAGAAATCTGGGCCTGTCAAGGAAAAAATCTCAGGTAATAACCCAGTTTCTTTTTTTCCTGTACCCCTTCCCCTTTGGCATGTTGGTCCCCCTCAGAGCCTCCATCCTCTTTCAAGCAACTATGTCTCTTTTATTCTCATCTCTTCCATTCCTCTCCCTTAACACAAAGCCTCATCCCCTCTAAAAGCTGTTCTTCAAAAATTGCTTCCACTTTCCCCGGTCCATGAGTGTCTTTGTACTTTGAAACTTTGTCATATCTTGAAAACAGGGAAGTTTTCTTTTCTGTGACTACAGTTCTGGGTGTTGATGGGTTTGTGGCATCACCTCCTGGGTGCCCTGGAATCCTGACAGTATGGTAGGAGAAAGTATAGGGGAGGAAGAGGGCTTGGCTTAACTTGAAGACTGACCTGTAAAGAGCATTTCCCTTAACTGATTTGTAAAATAAATCAAGCATAGAAAACAAAGATGAAGACAGAACACAAAAACAGACCCTTTATTCTCCTGATATTTTCTTAGCTTCGCGTCATCTGGTGTTCTCTCTTCGAGTCAGGGACCTTTCCCATCTCTGATTGTGGGAACAAATCCAACTGTAAGCCTCTTCTCAGTGTGCCTGGCAGTAGCTGCCACACTGTGTGCTATTTAAGAAGCTCTGTTTGGCTCCATGCTCCATAGAGGAGAGGAACATATGGCCGTGACTGTCAAAAATATTCATGAGTCATGTTGCCCAGTACTGAAGTACAACCACCTCAAGGGCAATTTTCCAGCAGCTCATATTGGTTTATATAACATGGAATGAAGACCAGATGAAGTTCCAGGAGGTATTCAGAGGAGACAGAATGCAGTGAGGCAAGTTAGAATTCAGTCGGTATGCTGGGTTGTATGTCCCTTCTGGAAAGATGCATAGAGTGTTGGTAGAATGTCAAAGTGAGGGACCCCACTCTTTGGTTCCATTTAGCGACCCAGTGTTCTGCTAAAACCTTCTATAGAAAGAACTTGAGTAGACTTGGAATTGAGGGTGACTCCATTCATTGATTCCCCGGTGACTTTCCTCTTCTCGCCATGACCATCAAGAACTCACCATGCCTCATGGCGTTTGCTTGGTCCAGAATATCCCTTTCTCTAACCTCCATGCTCCTACCAGAAGATACTTCCAGGGATAAATGTTCATGATTTTTTTAAAAAATGGCTTTTAGGGAACTTCTGAAAAAGTTCGGTTTGCAGTTGTCGCAATTGTTTTGGTGGTTGTTTTTACTTTAACATTTCTGAAAGTTTCTACAGAAGTGGTCCTGAGGGTGTTTGACTTCCCAGGAACACTTTATGTGATTTGTCAAACGCCGGTATTAAATAAGCACAGTTAAAACAACCGGGGCTGTAGGATAAAACGGCTTAGCTCTCAGATGGTCTAAGAGCAGGCAGGCGGGACGTCTATAATAGTTTCATGATTTAGAATACAGTGTATTATTTGCCCTTTCTCCTTCTTTCCATTGTAAATTAATCATTAGAGGGCTCTATCGGAAGCACTTCTTTTCTCACTGTATCCTGTTTCAGCAGGCCCCATGCGGGCGACTGCACCTGACTGTAATTTGGGGAACATAAATTGCAGTGGTTCAGCACTTTGTGCCTTCTCTAATAAGTTAATGTCACTCCCATCTTCTGGCACAATTCAATTCAGAAGGGCCGCAATGTATCATTAATGCATTAAAAAATGTTGTGTTTTTAGACCGAATACCTGGAATTAGCTGGGAGACTGACGATCCAAAACAGACTTTCTACAGTGCTTGGGAGCCCAGAGGAAGCAATTCTTGTTTCAGCATCTGCATTATCACAGCAGCCCCCGTACTTCAAAGGTCTGTGCAGGATGCTCAAAATAGGCACCTTGCCAAACAGAAATTGAAACACATATACGTACTACACTATTTGCCTTACAGAAATTAATTTTTATCCAGCAGCACCTAGGATTATTTAATATTTATCTTTAGCTGCAGGAAGATGAATCTATTATTTTATGAGTTGATTTTGTTATTCTACCTGAGTGTTTCAGTCCATCTTTCCAGTAGGAGACAGTTATGGTCTCCTCTATCCCTTGTCTATCACCCTCTTTTTTATTATTATTATTATTAAGTACCTGGAAGCAATGGGAAGATTCATTTTTTATCACTTGATTTCCCCCAGTTGGTTCCCTGGGAAGAAATGACCATGTCCTTTCAACGATCTGAGCAAATTTTAAGGTCTAGGATCATATCAGCCGAATAGGCTCGGTGGTGGTAGTAGGTACTGAAGAAACAGTTTTGGATTGCAAATAAAGAAACCGAGTTCTAGAGCCTGTCGCCTCCTTTGTGACCTGGGAGAGATCCCTTAACATTTTCCGAGCTTCCCCCTCATCATCTGTACCTAAGTAGTTTAGAGTCAGTCCCTACAGAGCGCTTTCCCCTAGCGATTTGTCATTCTGAAAGGCCACCAAGGTCCTACAGTTCCTCCTTCTGTTGCTAAGATTTCAAAGGATTGTGTGCTATGTTGATTGTTTGCACCCGTGAAATTAAAGCGCCAAGAAAGGAAGGTGTCAGTGTGTTGAAGAACAAAATGACTGATAGAGTATCAGGGGGACTTGAGTGTATAAAAAGGCACAATATTGCGAAGTACCTTGTAGATGGGAACTGTTAAACATCAATGAGCATTGCTGTGTCTGCATCATCAGCACTTCGCTGTGACCACAGTGAGAGAGATGCTAAAATGTCATTTCATGGACCACATTATGTGCTGCTTACGATGAATATTCTGGCCATGGTTTATTACATTTTTGATAAATTGGAACTTCTTGGACCCAAGTTTGGTTAGCTTATCTCTAGTGCCATTTAAATATCTTAAAAGACTGAATTTGCCCCAAAGATTTAATCATCATTCAGCAGCAGTCTGTAACCATGTGGTACTAATTTAAATTACTGTAGCAATGGACAAGTCTCTATCCAGAAATTAATAAATGCAATTTATAAGGAATGTTAAGTAACAACTAACAATTTAATGCTTTGTGAGCTTCAGCCAAACTGATTAAATAATTAAAACAGATTTCTAGCGATAGGGGAAGAGATTTTACCATAAAAGAGATAAACAGTTTGGGAATTGTATGCATTCTTTTAGACATTTAAGATAATTAAATCCACAACCTATGTTAAAAATAACACTAAAGGTCTGGTTTAAATCAGTAGTGGGAATTGCCAAGTTAAGAGCTGAATATCATCCTAAATGTCTGCTCCATTGTTTTAAATAAGGCATCTGGGGACTCTTTGAGCACTGGGTCAGTTTATAGAGCCTGCTATTGGTGGGACAATATTGGTCTCAAGCATAAATAAATGTATTCAGTGGAACTTTCTTCTTGCTATGATGTTTTCGGCTTTTACTAAGCTAAACTGGATGTTTAGATTTCTCAGAGTTAGTTGTTGTACAAACCTAAAACTTCCTTGTATATGGTTTTCAAATTCTTATTTGTTAAAAAAGGTAAAGGAATTTAGAGATCATAGCTGTTTTGATTTTATGTGTAATAAGTGTAATATATACATTTATAGGCTCAAAATAATGCAGTTTTGCAACAAATTGTTGAGCACTTGTGTATATACAGTACATGGATGTCTCTGTGATACAAAGACAAATAAGGCAGGGAAGCACTGTCTTTTCTGATGAATAATAATTTTGTAGGCTGCAAAAGCAGATGGTAGCCCCCTTGATAGAAATGACCATGGGTTACAATAGGACATATTCCTTTTAAGAATAAGTTTTTTAAAAAATTTGCACAAGTGAATCAAATCCATCAGTGTCCATAAATCATCCTTTACATTGTATCTGCAGCCCACCAAACCCAGTGTAAAAACTATACATCCGCTTGTGTGAGGGCTCTTACCTTAACTGTGGGAAAGGTGGATGGTGGTATCTACAGGATGGAGTGTAAATGTGGAAATTGTTGGAAAACCATATTTTGGGGGGGGTACCCAGTTAGTGAATGCTAGCTGGTTGAATTTTCACTGACCTGGCCAGCTGTTTGGGGGTCAAGTAGATGCAAATTGAATGTTCTACTGCACAATAGGTTAGGAATTCGTTATCTTCCAAATTGAATTTATCATGCTTTCCTCAAAATGTTCTTTTCCTTATATGATAACCAATTATCCTGGTTTGCCTGGGACTGAGGGGTTTTTTAGGGTGTAGATCTTTTCGTGCTAAAACTGGAAGAGTCCTGGGCAAACCAGATGAGTTGATCGTGCTGCCTTTTAACTTCTCCTCTTGTCTTCTCTATCCTGATTAATCATACTTTCACCTATTCAGTTATTCTGACTTTTCCATTTCTTTTTCCACATCCAAATTGTCACTGAATTTTATCAAGTGTTTTATTCCTCCCTCTTCTTCAGACTCTCAGTTGTTGCCTTGGCTCAAGCAATATCATGCTTTTGCCTGAACAATTGAAGCAACTGCTAAACCAAAAGCCCTGTCTCTAGACTTGCTCTCACCCCAATCTCCCCATGACTCAGCTTCCAGTGATATTTAAAATGCCTATTCACTTTGCAAAGTCTTCAGTGTTACTTATTACACAAAATCTCAGTTTATGTACACGGTGAGAAAAAAGGCGCTCTATCATCTCGTTCCTGTCAAAATCTCCAGGCTTACCCCCAACAACACTCCTTCTTTTTTTTTTTTTTTTAATTAATTAATTTATTTTTTTAATATTTTTTAATTATTTTTTTGGTTGTGTTGGGTCTTCGTTTCTGTGCGAGGGCTTTCTCTAGTTGCAGCAAGCAGGGGCCACTCTTCATCGCGGTGCACGGGCCTCTCACTATCGCGGCCTCTCCTGTTGCGGAGCACAGGCTCCAGACGCGCAGGCTCAGTAGTTGTGGCTCATGGGCCTAGTTGCTCCACGGCATGTGGGATCTTCCCAGACCAGGGCTCGAACCCGTGTCCTCTGCATTGGCAGGCAGATTCTCAACCACTGCACCACCAGGGAAGCCCCCAACACTCCTTCTTAAACTCTATTCTCCAGCCATTTGAATCCACTTGGCGTTCCATGGGGGCAGAATTCACACGTGTACTGTACACCTTTGGCTATAATATTTCCTATTTTTGGAAAGTCTTTCCTAGTCCCTTTTGCATCTTGCAAGCAACTGCTTACTTTTCAAGACCCAGTTCAAGCATCACATTCCTATATGAAATTCTTCCTGCCCCCAAATAAAACTGACGGTTGCTAATTTGGGGCTAGACTGTGCCTTATATACTCATCCTGCATCTAAAAACACATGTTAACAGTTACTGATGTAGTTATTAGTCTTCTGTTCTAGATTATATACTCTTCTAGTAAAGGAAACCTGATTTATTAGTATTTATTTCCAGATTTGGGTATGAGCTCTGACACATAACTGACAATGAAATGTTGATGGAGGGAAAGAAGAATCTGTCTCCCGCACCATGGGAACTACTCTGAGACCACAAGGCAGTGTGTGTGCTGCATCTCTAAGCACTTTGATGATGCCCTTCTCATATCACCTGGCTGAAACTTGAAGTAGTAGTCATTTACTTGTTCATCGTTTTACTAGTATATCTTCTATATCCTCATAGAGTAACTTCCAGAAGAAAATTTTATGTCCACATATTAGAAGAGGCACATTTTTATATCATCTTTTTTGTTCTTTTGCTGTATGAGTCTTGATTCAAGTCTAACACTGTTGACTGTCTATCCAACATCCATTTCTCTGCCCCACCCCATTTCTTTATCCTTCCAAGCAGAACTCTGTTTATTCCAGCGTCACCTCTCCACCATAAGACCACGTACTCTGGAAAGGTTGCTTCCCTTCCCTAGGCTCCTAACTAGCCTAAGGCAGCCATGGTGGCCCCATTCCCCAAAGCTACGTAAAGATGGTTTGAGGTTCCGGCTTGTGACACAATTCTGGCCACTGAGATGTAAGACAAGTCTGCTGGGAGTCTTTTGGAAAGGTTCCCTCTCACAACAAAGGTACCCAGGAGGAAATGGTCTCTTATTCTCTGGATGTTGTTCTGTCTATAAGTGACACCTAAAACTACTGTGGCCATTTTGTGACACTGAAGGAGGCCAGCTTTTGGATGACGGCAACACTAAGATCAGCATAGCAGCAAAATAGAAGGACCCCGATGTGTGATGTCCTTATGGAGTCTCTGATCTTACTCCAGTTAGACCCCTCAGTCTCCTTCTTCTAGACTTGTAATTATGTTCCCTGTGGCTGAAAGTCTCATAACTGACACAGATGAGTTTAGCATTGTAAACTGAGAGGGCCGGGGCCATTTGTTTAATACATACCACATGGTACTTCACAGGTAAGGATAAAAATGCTTAAAATATACTTGGAATAAAGGCAGAAGCCCAAATGACCATCTGAGAAGATTCAATTGCCACCATTTGTTCAATAACTATGTTGAATGAATCAATCAATGAATAAAGATTCTGTTGGAGGAATTGTGCTAAGTGCTTATAAGGAACACAAACTCTAAGCGGTCACATCCTTTCTCTATATGAGCTAATGGTCTCATTAGTGAGCTGGGAAGTGACCTAAATTACTATACAATAAAGAAGAAAGTAATGGATATTACAGTAGTGATAACGATCTGACATTTACTGAGCAATTACTACGCACCTGGCGCTATTCTAAGTCCTTCCCAAGGAGTTTTATTTGCACCAACTATATCTTCTCTCTCAAATATTTTCCTCACAGACCACTTCAAAGCCTAAAAATACTTATATTCCTATATCTGTAGAAAGAGAGAAAGAAAGAAAACCACTGTCTTTCCTGACTTTGCTTTTCTGTCAAGATACCACCTTATTTCCCTTTTCAAACTTCACTAATTTTTTTCATTAATAAACTTTCTTTTTATGTTCACAAAAAAACTGAGTGGAAAGCCCAGAGATTTCTTATATACCTCCTGTCTTCAAACAGGCACAACCTTCCTCACCATCGACCTCTGCCACCACAGTGGTACATTTGTTACAATCAGCAAACCTACAGTGACACACCATCACCCAAAGTCCATAGTTTACATTAAGGCTCACGCTCGGGGTTGTACATTCTATGGGTTTTGACAAATGCAGAATGGCATGCACCCACCACTGTAGTATCAGACAGAATAGTTTCACTGCCCTAAAAATCTCCTGTGTCCTGTCTATTCATCCCCATTCCCCCTTCCCCAAGTTTTTTGAAAAAATAAATAAATCACCCCTTCTTCTACGAGCCTTTATTGTTCACATCATAGTCCTTCTTTGATCCACTGCACTTATTTTCAATCCCCTCATTTTTTTCAAACTGCCCTGAGAAAGGTCACGATGGACCATGATATGGACAATTCAGTGGCTGTACCCACTGCCAGTTCCTTCTTTTGTCCTCCCCTCCACTGCAACGCCATCTGCCCAGTTTATCCAAGCCAGAAACCGCGGGCCCATGCTCAACTCTTACCTCTTTTCCTCTCCCACTTGTTAGTTCTGTCTCCAGAATTTCTATTGCATGAATTTCTCCCAAGAGAAACACAACTTTTCCTACCCGCCCTCAGAGGCTTTCATCCTCTCCTGGAGACCTCTGTAAAACTCTCCTAGCCTATTCTCATGCCAACCCAACCCTAGAGTGATGTCAGAGTAACTTTCAAAACCACCATTCTCTTCTTGCCACTCCCTGGTTGGAATACTTTAATAGTATCTCTTTCTGGCAGAATAGCATCTAAACTCCTCAGCACGGCGGCCCTGGAGGTCTTCACAATCCTGCAAAGGTGCTACCTCCCTGGTGTCACCTCTAGCGGCTCCTCCTCCGCGCTGTCTCTCCGACCTCGACTGAAGTGGCCTGAGTCCCGAACGTGTGTACTTCCAACGCTCTGTGACTTTACCCGGTCTCAGCTCTCTGTGTGGAATGCCCTCTCTCCCTTGTCCAGGTCGTGAACTTCTACGAACACTGAGGAACAATGCAAATGTTCCCTGCTTTCCTGTTCATCTTTTCTAACATAGCTCCCTTATCAAAGCTCTTGTGCTGGGTTGTTATATGTGTTTCCCTGTGTTCCTTACCCCTTCTCTTAAATGTGAGCTTTTGAGACAAGGCACTTTGTATCATTCATTGCAAAATCTCCAGTACCTGGTACACTGTCTAAATAGGTACAGAATACTTACATGAGCCAGACACTCTTCAAGGCACTGTATATAACATGAACAGAGGACCGTCTTATACTCAGGGGACATAGCATTCTATTCTAGTAAGAGAAGACAGATACAGTGAATTTAGCAAAGGGCCAGTGCCATTAATGAATGAAAATGTTAAGACATAGAAGACGTAGGGAGTGGTAAGGACCATTGATAAACTGGGCAGTCCATGACCCACCCAAAGGCATTTATTTAAATTCACATCAAAACCTCAGCAGCTGTGCACAACTTGGCCCACTGAACATATGTGGGGGCCAGATTTGGCCAGTGGACTACCTCTTTAAGGTCCTTGTTGCACAGGCCTCTCTGTTCCACATCCTGTTCCTTGAAAAAGCAGGGAGAGACAATAGATCCTAGGACCCTGGCAGAATTTCCTTATTAGTCTGACTCCAGTCTACCTTAATAACAGCACCTTACTTGTCTTATCCTCTTTATCCTGTGCTTGTAGCTTTATGATTTTTTTTTTTTTAGCAGCCACAAAGTTGTCCTGAGAAAATGATCCTTTTATATTCCTTGGAAAAAATACTCTTGTACTTGGAACTCAAAGGCCCAGCAATGAGAGTGCAAAGGTGGCAAAAGAGTGTGGGCTCTCTTATACCAGATTCAGAAGTTTTGGTGTCTTAAAAATAGCTTCAGCAATCATCCATTTTAGGGGATAGGAGAGCAAAGAAGTACGCCATTCATATGTGTGGGTATGACTAGAGGGCAGAAAAATAAAATCGTAGTGTTTTAAAGTTGAAAAGTCACCTAAAGATAATTCAGGATTAACTCTCTCATTTTACAGATGAGGAAACTGAAGCTCAGGAATTAGTAACTTACCAAAGTTGTGGACCTTAATCTATTCAAGTAGCATTAATAGTTGATCATCTACTCTGCCCCCATGTTAGTAGCTAAGGGTTTCAAACAATAGAAATGAATGTGGGCTCTGACCAGCAAATTGTAGGTGTTTTCCAAATTTTTGTGACCTGAATAACCTGCTCTTAATGGGGAAGAGACCCACGATAGAGGTAGCTGGAGCTGCATTATAGTTGATAGGAAGATGTGAGGATGGTTCATGAAGTGTGTGTAACTCCAGCCTGTAAATTAAACCAAAAGGCTTGCAGCATTATAAGTTCGATGGTATGTGGGAGAATGGTACTGTGTATCTATTGCATTATTCATTCATTCATTCATGCATTCATTGATTCATTTCCTCATCCACAAATGCTGAGCCCTTACTGTTACTGACTTCTGAACTAAATGCTGCAGCAGCCACCGTGTTATAGAATGTTCCTCCCTCCTTGGGCTCAAAGAGCTCCCAGTCCCACAGAGGAGCTAAATGAGCAAGTAGATCATCACAGTGCCCTGTGCCATGCGTTCAAGTGTGTTCTTCCTGGGTAAAAGGGAATCTTGGACTGGACTCTGCAGGCAGTTTGCTCTAAGTCAAGTGCCATATTAAAAACACTTTACCATACCCTTCCTAGTCATGCCAGCAGTACCACCCATGCACCAATCATCCTCTGAAGAGCCTTTCCCCCTCAAGCAAAAATAACCTGCTTGGAAGATATTATGAAGAGCTTTTCTACTTCTTTTGAAGTTACAATACCCACCAAGTGACGTACCCTGTGTTTCTGTTACACTCTTCCCGGAAGGACCAAGGCTCCTGAGTCATAAGATGGCAGCCATCCTTTGCAGCCATTGGCTCCTGAGGAGCAGGCATTTCCATCCATCTGCAAAGGGAAGAAGAATTAGCCGCCTGCTTGAATCAACCGTATGTGCGCTGGTTGGGAGCTGTTAGAGATGTACCTCTGACAAGAGCCGAGTTGCCCAGCCGGCTTCCCTTTATCAGATGGGCCGGTGCCAATCATCATTGTTCTCACAAGGTGAAAGCAGGAGTTGTTCCCCGTTAGAAGATGGTGCCATTCTGGCAGGGTCATCGTGGCGTTAAGATGCATAGCATTTGTCAGGTTTGCCTAGGACTTCTGGAGGTTTAGTTATGAAACTTGTTAATTGAGCTATAAATATAGCTGCAGCCTTTGCCTTCCAGTAAGGCAGTGTGTTAATTTGGGTTTGGCAGGGGGATGGTACAAGCTGCCAATGTTATGTTAGGATTAGTAACGTGCAGTACATTTTAACTCCACTTTCCCATGTGCCACGCTTTCCTCCTCTGTTTGTTATCTTCGTGAGGGAAGGGAGAAGAGGAGAAAGCAACCTCATTGTTACGGGCATCTTGTGTTAGGACTATTTATCTGTGAACCTGCCCTGCACCCTACAAGTCTCCAAGTGGAAGGAGTTAGAAAGATAAGTGAAGAAAGCCACGTGCTCTACCCCCAAGCGTTCCGCCGCAGACTTCTGCCCTGAGATTAGTGCAACCACAGTTGCCAACAGCAGAGTGTTTGCTCTTGCTTACTCCCAGGAACTCCATATTTAGGACATCTCTCTGTTCGTTAAAGTGAAAGTGATAATCATAAATATATGTTCTCCATAATACAAATATGTTCTCCCTCTCTTTTACATGCAAGGAATTACGTGTGGAATGGAGTGGGTTTGTTTGCTTATTTCTTCCTCAGATACTTATTAAAGGGGGAACATGTCACTTGCTCATCTCACTGAGAAAAAAAAATGTGACGGTTTTAAACTGTACATAAAAACAACTTTGGTTGTGTACTTTGTGGTCTTAGAGGAAAGGAAAGGGTGCTGTAGAAGCAGTTATTACCCTGCCTATTTAGAGATGCTTGGTAAGTGCTAGCTGAATGAATGAATGAATGAACGAATGAGTGGGTCTCACTTAAGCTGTGTTTTGAAAGAGTGGTCTTTGTAGATTATCCAGTCGATCATGTCTGCTTTCTTTTCTTAAAACATATCAGTGACCTGGAAATAGGTTGGCAAAATGTGGAATTCTGTTTGTTGGAAATGTGGTAAAGAAAAGAACTCACTTCCAGCTAAATGGTATCAAACATTTAATTTTTTTTCTAAATGCACCTGGCTTGAGTAGAAATATGAAAGAATGTAGAAGCCTAACATCCTGTGTGGGTCTCTGGAGACAGCACTGACTGCATTTCCCTGGTTATGAAATATTAGTGAGATCAGCTGCAACTCAATATTCTTTGTTTTTCATTCTGCTTTCCCCTCCATGGGCATATCTCTCACCCCTGATAAGTAGAAATTTCCAACTCCTTTTTGTTTTGATTTGTTTTGTTTAATTAGAGCTGGATGTCTTTCTTCCTTCTTGAGTTGAACTCTAGAAATGAAGACGGTATGTCATGGATGAAGAAATGTGCTTCACTCTAATGAAGATAGTGTTCATTTTTTTTTTACAGTGAAACCGTAGCCTGCCTCAACTACACCAGCTGTTAATTGTATTTTCCTTAAGTCCTTTTGATATTCATTTGAAATGCATTTTATAACCCATCTGGTAACCTTGCTGCTAACCAACAATTATAGTCTGACATCTGAATACAGAGAATTTGGGACAGGCCACAGTTGTACATGGAAACTTTTAAAACAACGTCTCCCTTAATATATTCTTTACTAAAAAACATTGTGAAGAAATGATTATAGCCTCACTAAATTCTGACATGCTAAAAAAAATGGCTGTTCACGCTTTGAAAATTTGTACCAACTTCATGACTGGGGAAATTGAGAGAACAATAATAATAATAAAAAAGGCACCAGCTCTGCCAGGCAGTCCACTTTTTGTCCGTTCCGCCCCATTCACAAACTTGACACAGCCTGGACCCATATTAATTCCAACTGTTGGAGGTGGACAGAGAGGGGGTGCTGTTCACAATGTGGTTACTTTGGAGACTGAAGAATCTGGAATCAAAGCGATAGGATTATTAGAGTCTGAAGCAGGGCTGCTATGGGCACTTGTGGGTTTTTGTACTTAGGCACCAGGCCGAGTAGGCAAGTGTGGGCTGGAATCTAGCCCTGGTACTTCTTGCCAAGTTGTGTGCCCCAGCTTGGGGCTGCATCAGCTGGGAGGAAGGGTCCTTTCTGCCATTCAGCTGCCAGGTTGGAGTGCCTTTTTGTAATTCTCACAAAGATGCACCATGTGCTAGAGGTGGCCTTGGCTGGAAATAACTGTTTGTGGGATCTCGTCCTTTCCACCACTATTGTGTGTCTGAAACTCTCCTGCCCACCCTCATCTCTATTGGTGGGAGAAGGAGTGAATTGTCTGATGGGGGGAATCTGGAAGGAGAAACCAGGCCTAGGTAGCTCTGCCTCTTCTTCTGTGTTTTTAGGGAACCAGCTACCTGGTAGGGGCACACATCGTGCACATGGATATGGGTGGTAAGGAGGGGAGGGAGGAGAGACCTGACCCAGTCCAGCATCTCTAAATCTAGGAAGCTGACTTGCCCATCTTTCCCAGTCTTGCTTTATTCAGTAAGAAAGGTTATAATTTGCCCTCCCCCGACCCCCCTCAGCTCACTTTTTTTGTCTCATTTTTCCATTAGTTCAGAATTCAGGAAGAAGGGTGATACTTACTGGGCTCCCCCCAGGGTCTTAGAGACCATACAATTCCCCATTTTCCCCACATCCATACTTAGAATTGTCCTTTCCAGCAGAAGCCGGGAACTGGTGGGCCATTGGCCAGATCCAGCCTACATCATGCTTCGTTCGGCCCACAGAGTGTCTTTTGAAAATAATGGCACCGACATTGCAAAAGGGGAGAGTGCATGTACGTATCAAGATTTCTGGCCTTTCTTAAGCAATCAGATTGGAAAATCTGGCCACACTGGGTCTGCCTCCCCCCAGGGAAGCACTCAGCCTGAGTGACACTCCCTTTTTCACGGGGCATACACCGCCAGCTCCCCTGTCCCCTCCACTCTCTGTTGGCTCTCGGGCTGAGGTGTGGTGTCAGTCACCATCTGTCACACAGTTCTTGTTTGGAAGTAAATGAATGTCCTTTTATTCTCTGTCCCTTTCAAAAGTTGACTGGGAAGTCTCCACTTATGAAGACACATGGGAGAGAGCAAATGCCTTTATGGAACCATAGATTATTTCCATATGGTTAAGGCATATTTTTTTCCCTGGATGATTCGCACATTATGCTACCTATTTGGCTCGTATTGTCATTTGGGATTCCTTTAGCATTTTTTAGAGAAAGTCTTTATGTTCTTTCCCAATACAGCCAATGAAAAGGAATTTGCTGCTTCCTTAGCCAGCCCATTCTGTTACATGGAAGCTCTTCCGTGTCTTAACCTGATACCTGGCCTCAGCACTTCACAAACAATGATATTGGCTCAGCCATCTGGTGCCCAGCAAACAAATATCCTGCTGGTAGTTCTTAGAATTGTTCACTGAGGTTTCTTGTTCTTCTTCTGGTTGTGGGAGAATTTCACTTCCAAGCCCTTGTAGTTAACCATGGCACAGTGACTTGCATTGGCCAATGAAATGGTCACAGAAGGGATGAGTGCTGTTTTCAGGGAGAATCTGTGAGAATCAGTGTGAAATGAACACTTCACCTCTCTTCCCTCTGCTCATGACCAGGGACGCTCCGGGTAAGGGGCTCTTTCAGCCCGTGTCCCTGAGTGAGGGCAACTGGAGTTGGACGTCCCAGCCGTCACCCCCACCCCAGATCAGAGATGGACTTGTAGAGCATGAGAGGAAAAATGAATTTGTTTTTGTCGTTCTAAGCCCCTGAAGTCTGAGGGTTGTTTGCTCATGCTGTAAACCCAGTCTATCTTGACTGACAGACCCCTGCTTCCACTTGGCTGTTCTGGCATTTGAAGAACATTCCTTTGCCTTCATTCTTCTTTTCCTCTGGAATAAATTTCCATTTAATGCATGCTTGTATGTTTTCTCGATATGCGACAAGTTCCCATTCCACGCAATTGTAAGAGAATCTCTCTTAAGATGATTATCTCTATGGTCAGCTCTGCCAACAGCTGCAGAGCTCTCCAGAACAGAGAGTGAAATCTGCCTTGAGGCCAGAAAAAGAACAATGTGACCCATACCTTATTTAAGAATATGTCACCTTGGGCCGGTTTGCTATTCTATCTAGCCCTGAGTTGTTTCTAACAGGGGCACCAAGACACATGCCTTGGGGAGTGCAGTTGCCGTCCATGGGGTTGGCCTCTGGGAACAAGTATGGGTGTTCTTCAAGTTTCCCATTGAGCTCCTGCCATGCTCGAATGTATCCAAACTCCTTGAACTTGCTGGTGTACTTAGCTTTTTTCTGTAAGCCTAGGCTTACCTGGGGGAGTAAGCTCCAAGGTTTACTGACTAGTGTGCAAATACTCCCTTTGTTGGTTCTGAACAATGTCTTCCAAAATTCAGGAAACGCTGTCTGGTTTTAGTATTCTAATTTTATAGGCTTGAACTCCATAACCTTTGATTACATGAACCTTCCCTGTCCTACTGAGAAAAGACTTTTCCATTTGGGGGTTATTTATAAGGATTTTTAAACATTCCTAATAATTCATCAGAATTGAAATAGTATATAGTATACTAGATATTAAAAAAATAAATCTACATTCATTTATCCATCCACTTGTCTATCCACTTGTTAGTATATCCTGTTCTGTTTCTGCCTTATAAAGGTATGTTTGGGTGGTGTGAAGGGTGGCAAGGAGAAACTAAATGGGAACTACAAAGAGAAAACAAAATTCCTATTGCTTCTCCCTACACACCTCCTAGGCCCTCCCCTCTCCATGGGCCCCCATTCGGGATATTAGAGAGATGAAGGCAGAAGATTCTAAAGGCCAAAGTGGAAGCCTGGGCTCATCACAGGTATTTCAGTGGGGAAACCATTTTGATCTACCCACTGATGATAACTTTGGGCAAGGTACAATAGAAAGAACTTGAAATTCTGCAGTAAGAAGGTTCTAGCTCCAGTTCTGGAGATAGTGAGGCCATTTTTCTGGGCTAAGCCTCACTTTCCTGTTTTTTTCTTTTTTTTTTTTTTTAAGTTTATTTTTTTTGTTTAGGGCTGGGTGGGATCTTCGTTGCTGTGTGCGGGCTTTCTCTAGTTGCGGCGAGCAGGGGCTACTCTGTTGCAGTGCACGGGCTTCTCATTGTGGTGGCTTTTCTTGTTGCGGAGCACGGGCTCTAGGCGCACGGGCTTCAGTACTTGCAGCACACGGGCTCAGTAGTTGTGGCACTTGGGCTCTAGAGCGCAGGTTCAGTAGTTGTGGTGCACGGGCTTAGTTGCTCCACGACATGTGGGATCTTCCTGGATGAGGGCTCGAACGCTTGTCCCCTGCATTGGCAGGTGGATTCTTAACCACTGCGCCACCAGGGAGGTCCCTCACTTTCCTGTTTTGTAAGATTTTTTGCTCGACCTGCCTCACCGAGGTGACCCTGAGAGTCAGATTCCCTATGGGAGCATTCCTGTAGAGTAGACTGCTCTGAATGGGCTGAATTGTTTTCATTACTGTTCTTCCATCCTACACAGCTAGAAGAGGCATATTTTTTAGGAGGGGCTGGTTTTCCCCCAAAACGTTTTGGGTGGCCCCAGTCGGCCCTGTGCTTCTGCCATCTCTTCCTCCACAGCCCTTGAAAGAACGCAACTCCAAAGAGTAACAGTGAAGCATGTTTCCTGCGCCAGGTCATCTTCACCTCTCTCCCTGCTACAGATGGACGCCCCTGGGGAATTCAGTATCTCTCTGTCCTTCATTGGGCTTGTTGCTGAGTTTACGTGGGAAGTCCGTGAGGTCACAGGACCTAGAAAAGCTAAAGTCTGACTTGGCAGGAACTAGAGCTTCTGGCTGTGCTCAGATATTGGACTTTCCTGGCATGGGATGTCTCTATTGGAGGGCCATGCCACCTGGGTACAACGAGGCTCTGGAGGGGTTACCAGCAGGATCCAAGGACGCTGTGGAGAAGGAAGGCCTCCAAGAGCTGTCAGCAGGCCACTTCTATACAAGAATCTCTCTTCTCCTTCCTCCAGAGTAGGATGTGCTCCTTCACTCCATCTCCCACTTCTGTCCCCTGGAATAAGGTTTTTCTCAGACAAGCATGGTTTAAGGATTGCCAGTGCAATCCTGATAACTGAGCACTTGGTCAGTAATCTTTTCTTTGGGCAGGGACTAGCCATTTTCCAGTTTATTTTCTGGATAGTTGGAAGTTTCTGTCGTGTTGCTTTTAGCAGCCTTAGGAGCTTATTGTCAGGGCCACGCAGAAATATACTTTCTGTCAAGCTTTGGTTTCTGAGGTAGGAATGCCTGTAAATCATTGCTGCCACCTTGTTTTTCATTTTTTTAAGAGAATTATTTTGAAACCAGACCAGCTGTGTGGTGGACTGAATCGGTGAAGGAAAAAGAAGGGGATTCTGAGCGATCTAGTCAGTCCTTTCTGGGAAAGCAGATTGTGGGTGAAAACAGGGGTATAAATGAATCAACAGATATTACCTTTTTATGTGTCCTCCCATCTTAAGCGTATTCGATATAATAAGAATATGTAAGCCGGAGGGCAAGGCTTTGTGATCTATGCCTCAGATTTATTTCTACTCCCTGCAGCCACTGCTTCGCTAACCTTGCTCTGCCCGCATCATCTTTCATCCTTCCAAAGTAAATAAAGGGAGTCCTCGTCAGCTTTTGTTCTTAATTAGCTATCAAAATTTGAGGTGTCACCCAGACTTTGAAGGCTCCTCTTGACACTGTCTTAAGAATGTGAGGGTTTGCCCTGTTGTCCTTGACTAACTGGCCTCTCTTCCATCAGCGGTCTCTGGGATGCATGTAGCCGTCTCTGAGATGCATGTAGCCGCACACGCTTTTTCTGCCTGGCTCCCATCACCAGTTCCAGAGACGGTGGAGCTCCTGGCCTCTGTTTGTATGTAGAGCTGTCTGAAATGCATTCGGGATCTCTTGAGGTGAAAAGAGTTATATAAACAGAGACTGTTATTATGGATTCTTACTACAGATGGAAATGACTGGGTATTCTCAAAATAAATAACATTTCATATTTTTATAGATATGTAACATAATATGCATGTGTGTGTGTGTGTATGTATTTATATTCTTTCCATCTTGAATACACAGCCTCTCCTTCCTTAGCACTTGGATAAGCCATTCATTTTGCCTCCTGCTTTTTTGATTCTCTTCTTAAGAATTCATTTAATTGTTGCCAGCATTTGGAGAGTTAGGATGAAGCGGTTATAGGCTTCCTGCTAGCTCCTGCCAGATAAGTCTGCCATGGCTATAGCAGTTAGGAGAGCTGAATGCTGAAAACACTTAAGTTCTGTTTTTCCACTTCCCCTCTAAAGAGAGATCAATCAGCTTGTGGCTCAGCATAATCACAAATGGAAACTTCCTAGAAGAGGCGCCCAGAGTTAGAGGATTCAGTGTAAGGCACCTAGATTCAGAAGTTGCTTGTTTAGATATTTTGGGAATCCCCTTCTTCTTTTTATTGAATCGGTGTATTTATTTTCCTTGAATTTTAGAGGTCAAAGCATGCTATATCTCATTTACGTTGATCTACTTCCAGTAAAACAAACAAGTGAATGTAGGTAAATGAATGATAGGATTACAACTTTCCTAACGGTGCCATTCCCACAAGGAAAATCCTGAGTATTGGGACCCTGTTGCCTGGGGTTTGCAGAAAAAAGCAAAGATGCCAAAGATTTATCCCGAGACATAGAGGAGGAAGATTGGCATCCACAAGTCCGGGCAGCACAAGGCGGACAACAGCTGGCTGTGCCAGCTCCACCTGGCTCCAATAAAGGACTGGCTAGCATCCTTGGCAGTGGCTGGTGGGAGAGGCAGGCAGAAGCCAACTGCCCCCAGGCTGGCCAGTTCTGGTGGAAGGAACTGGAGGAAGGAGAGAGAGCTGGGTGAGAGGACCTCAGGCCCTCAGTATGGTGCTGAGAAAATGGCTGACTTGGGGGAATTCAGGCCAATTAGAGAGTGATCCTTTCACGGCAGCCATCTGGAGATGCCTGTAAGGGGGCTGAGCCTATAATTGGGAAGCTACCCTAAATGACAACTTCCAAATTTTGAGAGGATTTGATCGAATTTTAAACTAAGATTTATTGAAAGCCTCATCTATAAACAGGCTCTTTGATAGGTGCTGGGGTCTCTAACAACAGTAATCATAATAGTGGTAATAACAAGATGATGATGATCATTGCTAACCTTTAATGAGCATTTATTAAGTGCCAGAATCTGTTACATGCCTCAGCCATTTACTTCTCACAATCTTCTATAAGGTAGGCATTATTTTTATTATCATCCTCATTTTAGAATGAGGAGACCAAGATTTAGGGAGTTTAAGTAATATGCCCAGGGTCACAGAATTAGATGATACATGTGTAATCTAGACTATGCTAAAAATATATGGTCTGTACATAAGGAACTAATAGTCTAGTAAATAAGGTAGACATGAAAGAAAATACACAGTAGTGGTGAAAATGATCCCACAGTAATGCACTCTGCAACAGAGCAAATTCAGATATAGCATGGTTGAATACTGGATTTCATTCCTGGCTTCAAACTCACCTACACTCAAAACTTAATGGCATAACAACTCAACTTGTTTTTTTAAGATTAATTTTTTTGGACTCCATTCATAGTGATGTGGAGGGGTGTCACTGTAGAGTAGCAGCAGTTGATTTGTATAGTGTACTAATAGTGGCTGTTTTTATTGGCCATGTGCTACAAAGTCATTAATTCTAGTCTTTACAATCATTGGGAAAAGTAAATAATGTTATCCCTGGTGTACAGGCCATGGAGCTTAAATAATTTGCTCAAAGTGCAGAGTTAGTAAAGTGGCAGAGCTAGGTCAGAGCGGAGACTGTTCCAATCTCATGCTTTCTTCACTATGTGCATCCATATTGCCTCTCTCCAATAAGGTAGGATGTACGTGATACAATTACACAGAGGAAGAAGCATATTTAATTTTATCACAGGGTTTGCATAGGGAAGAGAGAGCAAACATTTATGGAACTCTTCTTCTGTGCCATCCACTGTTCTGAGCACTTAGCATGTATTTTTTTTTTTTTTTCATTTAATCTTTGTAAAAACTAAGTCAAGACTTATGGACGAATAGGAATTTTCCAAAGAGACTGTGGGGAGATGTGGCTCCAAGAAGAGTGATAGTGTGATAAAAGGTATAGAGGTATGAAATACTATGGCATGTTTGGGGGAATTAGAATCATTTTGGTATTATGGAAGCATAAAGAGCAGTGCAGAAATAGAGAATTTGTGGTTGTGAAGGAATGGAAGATGGCAGTGACTGGAGATGGGGTTGTAAAGATAGAACTGCAGTGACCTTCTGGAGGGCCTAGGACCAAGGAAAACGGATCTTTTCCTAAAGACATCAGCTAGGTGGCAGAGTCAAGGGAGAAACAAGTCCAGGTAGAAATTCGATCTTCAAAAAAAATCTTGAAAAACAAAGCTACTATCCCATTTCTTTTACATCAAAAAGGAAACAAGTTCAGCTAGAAAGATGAAGGACTTCAGCCAAAATCATACAGTTTGTAAATGGCAGAGCTGGGCTTTGAATTCACATCTTTCTGGCTCAAAAACCCATGTTTATCTATTATCCCAAGATGTTATGCTTGAAATGGCTCCTTCCCATATACTGGAAGGAAACTGAATAGAAAGGAGGTGAGCAGAAAGTGTTCAGCAGCTTCAGACCTGCTCATCCAAGATTGTCCTGTTACCAACATAAATTTTTCTCCTTATAGATTTTTATTAGAATTCCTAATATTGCACTTGCCATGATGAATTTTTCAAAATGTCAATCAAGAAACATGATGTTTAAAGATGGAGTCACACAAGAGCGTAAAGAAAAGGAACGCTTCAAGTCAAGGTGGAGCTTCTCCCACTCCTTTCACTAGGCAGGTCGCCACTGTTTAAAATTTGAAAGTAGGGCTCCCAAGAATTGCTGCCAAGAATACGTGCACAGTGACACCCAGTGAGGACACAAATCTTACCGGAAGTCCACTTGCCTAGTCCTGGCACTGAGCTGTCTCCATTTGGAGCAAAGGCCTCATTTTTTCTATCCATACAAAAATGCCATATAGGTTAGCAGATGCCACCATCAGGAAAGAAAGAAGCATCAATAAATTGGCATTTCCTATTAAAAGTTTTATCAGGTCTCCACGTTTTACATCAAGGAGCACCACCGGATACATAAATGGTAGAATTTAACTTCAAAGTTAATGGTGCTTTCAACCTCTACCCCAAATTGTTGTTAACCCTCCCATACATTTGCTATTCTTGATTGACACTACAGATTGGTTTGATTTGGTTTCTGCTTTTATTTTGTCCTAACATCTAGAGAAAGAGCTGTGGTACAGTAGTCAAAGAATGCACTTTTCTACTCACTAGTTGGCTGAACTTTGCCATGTTGGTTACTTTCTCAGAACTCTGCTTTACTCGGCTTCAAAATGGGCATAATAATACTTCACAGACGTGTTTAATGGGCAGGGCCTGGCTGGAAATAAGAGCTAAAAAGTGGTCATGACTATCTGATTATCTGTGTGTTACACAGTAACAGAGTCAAGATCTTAACACAGGTGCATTTTCATACAACCTGGCCGGAACTGCTATCACTCCAGAGCCCCCAGGTGACAGGTTTACTCCAAGGACAGATAATGGATTATGGACTCAAAGTGGGGAGGTTGTGACAGACATATAAGGACCAGTCTTCCAGGTGGTCCGATGCCATACCACCTCTAGCCTATTTTATTTGTTTGTTTTGCTATCCTCTCTTTGGGTGAAATCCAATTCAACATGACTTTTTTTTTTTTTTTAAAGAAGGATATTTATTTTACTTTTTTTTTAAAGGAATTCCTTTATTTTTATTATTTATTTATTTATTTATTTATTTTTGGCTGTGTTGGGTCTTTGTTTCTGTGCGAGGGCTTTCTCTAGTTGTGGCAAGTGGGGGCCACTCTTCATCGCGGTGCGCGGGCCTCTCACTATCGCGGCCTCTCCCGTTGCGGAGCACAGGCTCCAGACGCGCAGGCTCAGTAGCTGTGGCTCACGGGCCTAGTTGCTCCGCGGCACAACATGACTTTTTAATTAATATAACATGTGTTACATATAAAGCTACACATTAATATTAAATATAATATATATTTAGGTTATACATTAATGTAAGTAAATTGTCTCCAAGTCTTTGCTCAAATGTACATTCTCAGTGTGGTCTCCCATGATGACCCAAAATAAAATCAACCTTCCTCGTGGCACCCCTTCTTTTCTTTTCTGCTTTTTTTTGGTCCTTGGCAATTTTCGCCATCTAATATGCTATTTAATTTTTATTTTGTTCATATTTTGTTTTTCTCCTCTGATCAGAATACATGCCCCATGGGAGCAAAGATTTTGATTTTTAAAAAAATCTTAATAGTCTTTTTCCCAATGCCTGGAATTTAGTAGGAGGTCAGTATTGAAAAATATTATCTTGCTGCTTTTCTCCCTGAATTTCCAGGACATGATGGCTTACTTTACAAAAACTCATCCATAAAATGCTATTTCTTTTGATAGTTAAGATAAAATTCCACACATAGAAGCTCTAATTAGCATACTCAAAAATTTTACATGGCCCATCATTTATGAAAACCAAAGTAATTGGTTGGCTTGTGGGTTCCGACAGAGTCCTTTATTCTTCAGTGGAGCTGCTTTGTTTTCTCAAGTCTCTACTTGATTGGATAAGATGGAATTAAGAAGGAGGACCTGACCATTGGCCCCTGATTACATGTATTTGTTGTGTGGCTGACAGGGTCTTGGTGCTCCGGCCAGGTGTCAGGCCTGTGCCTCTGAGGTGGGAGAGCCGAGTTCAGGACATTGGTCTACCAGAGACCTCCCGGCTCCACGTAATATCAAATGGCGAAAGGTCACCCAGAGATCTCCACCTCAACACTAAGACCCAGCTCCACTCAATGACCAGCAAGCTACAGTGCTGGACACCCTATGCCAAACAACTAGCAAGACAGGAGGAACACAACCCCACTGATTAGCAGAGAGGCTGCCTAAAATCACGATAAGGTGACAGACACCCAAAAACACACCACCGGATGTGGTCCTGCCCACCAGAAAGACAAGATCCAGCCTCATCCACCACAACACAGGCACCAGTCCCCTCCACCAGGAAGCCTACACAACCCACTGAACCAACCTTACAGACAGACACCAAAAACAACAGGAACTATGAACCTGCAGCCTGCGAAAAGGAGACCCCAAACACAGTAAGTTAAGCAAAATGAGAAGACAGAGAAACACACAGCAGATGAAGGAGCAAGGCAAAAACCCACCAGACCAAACAAATGAAGAGGAAATAGGCAGTCTACCTGAAAAAGAATTCAGAGTAATGATAGTAAAGATGATCCAAAATCTTGGAAATAGAATGGAGAAAATACAAGAAATATTTAATAAAGACCTAGAAGAACTAAAGAGCAAACAAACAATGATGAACAACACAATAAATGAAATTTAAAATTCTCTAGAAGGAATCAATAGCAGAATAACTGAGGCAGAAGAACGGATGGGTGACCTGGAAGATAAAGTGGTGTAAATAACTACCACAGAGCAGAATACAGGAAAAAAAATGAAAAGAATGGAGGACAGTCTCAGAGACCTCTGGGACAACATTAAACACACCAACATTTGAATTATAGGAGTCCCAGAAGAAGAAGAGATAAAGAAAGTGACTGAGAAAATATTTGAAGACATTATAATTGAAAACTTCCCTAATATAGGAAAGGAAATAGTCAATCAAGGCCAGGAAGCACAGAGAGTCCCATACAGGATAAATCCAAGAAGAAACATGCCAAGACATGTTTAATCAAATTAATCAAATTATCAAAAATTAAACACAAAGAAAAAATATTAAAAGCAGCAAGGGAAAAACAACAAATAATATAAAAAGGAATCGCATAAGGTTAACAGCTGATCTTTCAGCAGAAACTCTGCAAACCAGAAGGGAGTGGCAGGACATATTTAAAGTGATGAAAGGGGAAAAGCTACAACCAAGATTACTCCACCCAGCAAGGATCTCATTCAGATTCGATGGAGAAATTAAAACCTTTACAGACAAGCAAAAGCTAAAAGAAATCAGCAGCACCAAACCCGCTTTACAACAAATGCTAAAGGAACTTCTCTAGGCAGGAAACACAGAGAAGGAAAAGACCTACAATAACAAACCCAAAACAATTAAGAAAATGGTAATAGGAACATACATATCGATAACTACGTTAAATGTAAATGGATTAAATGCTCCAACCAAAAGACATAGACTGGCAGAATGGATACAAAAACAAGACCCATATATATGCTGTCTACAAGAGACCCATTTCAGACCTAGGGGCACATACACATTGAAAGTGAGGGGATGGAAAAAGCTATTCCATGCAAATGGAAATCAAAAGAAAGCTGGAGTAGCAATTTTCATATCAGACAAAATAGACTTTAACATAAAGACTGTTACAAGAGACAAAGAGGGACACTACAGAATGATCAAAGGATCAATCCAAGCAGAATATATAACAATGGTAAATATTTATGCGCCCAACATAGGAGCACCTCAATACATAAGGCAAATGCTAACAGCCATAAAAGGGGAAATCGACAGTAACACAATCATAGTAGGGGACTTTAACACCCCACTTTCACCAATGGACAGATCATCCAAAATGAAAATAAATAAGGAGACACAAGCTTTAAATGATACATTAAACAAGATGGACTTAACTGATATTTATAGGACATTCCATCCAAAAACAACAGAATACACATTCTTCTCAAGTGCTCATGGAATATTCTCCAGGATAGATCATATCTTGGGTCACAAATGAAGCCTTGGTAAATTTAAGAAAATTGAAATTGTATCAAGTATCTTTTCCAACCACAACACTATGAGACTAGATACCAATTACAGGAAAAAATCTATAAAAAATACAAACACACGGAGGGTAATCAATACACTACTAAATAACCAAGAGATCACTGAAGAAATCAAAGGGGAAATCAAAAATACCTAGAAACAAATGACAATGAAAACACGACGACTCAAAACCTATGGGATGCAGCAAAAGCAGTTCTAAGAGGGAAGTTTATAGCAATACAATCCTACCTCAGGAAACAAGAAACATCTCAAATAAACAGCCTAGCCTTACACCTAAAGCCTTTAGAGAAAGAAGAAAAAAAAAACCCCAAAGTTAGCAGAAGGAAAGAAATCATAAAGATCAGATCAGAAATAAATGAAAAAGAAATGAAGGAAACGATAGCAAAGATCAATAAAACTAAAAGCTGGTTCTTTGAGAAGATAAACAAAATTGATAATCCATTAGCGAGACTCATCAAGAAAAAAGGGAGAAGAGTCTAATCAATAGAATTAGAGATGAAAAAGGAGAAGTAACAACTGACACTGCAGAAATACAAAGGATCATGAGAGATTACTACAAGCAACTCTATGCCAATAAAATGGACAACGTGGAAGAAATGGACAAATTCTTAGAAAAGCACAACCTTCTGAGATTGAACCAGGAAGAAATAGAAAATATGAACAGACCAATCACAAGCACTGAAATTGAGACTGTGATCCAAAATCTTCCAACAAACAAAAGCCTAGGACCAGATGGCTTCACAGGTGAATTCTATTGAACATTTAGAGAACAGCTAACACCTATCCTTCTCAAACTCTTCCAAAATATAGCAGAGGGAGGAACACTCCCAAACTCATTCTACAAGGCCACCATCACCCTGATACCAAAACCAGAAAAAGATGTCACAAAGAAAGAAAACTACAGTCTAATATCACTGATGATCATAGATGCAAAAATCCTCAACAAAATACTAGCAAACAGAATCCAACAGCACATTAAAAGGATCATACACCATGATCAAGTGGGGTTTATCCCAGGAAGGCAAGGATACTTCAATATACACAAATCAATCAATGTGATAAACCATACTAACAAATTGAAGGAGAAAAACCATATGATCATCTCAGTAGATGCAGAAAAAGCTTTTGACAAAATTCAATACCCATTTGATAAAAACTCTCTAGATAGTAGGCATAGCGGGAATTTACCTCAACATAATACATGCCATATATGACAAACCCACAGCCAACATCGTTCTCAATGGTGAAAAACTGAAACCATTTCCTCTAAGTTCAGGAACAAGACAAGGTTGTCCACTCTCACCACTATTATTCAACAGAGTTTTGGAAGTTTTAGCCACAGCAATCAGAGAAGAAAGAGAAATAAAAGGAATCCAAATAGGAAAAGAAGAAGTAAAGCTGTCACTGTTTGCAGATGACATGATACTATGCATAGAGAATCCTAAAGATGCCACCAGAAAACTGCTAGAGCTAATCAATGAATTTGATAAAGTAGCAGGATACAAAATTAATGCACAGAAATCTCTTGCATTCCTATAGACTAATAATGAAAAATCTGAAAGAGAAATTAAGGAAACACTCCCATTTACCATTGCAATAAAAAGAATAAAATACCAAGGAATAAACCTACCTAAGGAGACAAAAGACCTGTATGCAGAAAACTATAAGACACCGATGAAAGAAATTAAAGATGATACAAACAGATGGCGAGATATACCATGTTTTTGGATTGGAAGAATCAACATTGTGAAAATGACTCTACTACCCAAAGCAATCTACAGATTCAATGCAATCCCTATCAAACTACCAATGGCATTTTTCGCAGAACTAGAACAAAAAATTTCACAATTTATATGGAAACACAAAAGACCCCGAATAGCCAAAGCAATCTTGAGAAAGAAAAACGGAGCTGGAGGAATCAGGCTCCTGGACTTCAGGCTATACTACAAGGCTGCAGTAATCAAGTATGGTACTGGCACAAAAACAGAATTATAGATCAAAGGAACAGGGTAGAGGGTCCAGAGATAAACCCACGCACATATGGTCACCTTATATTTGATAAAGGAGGCAGGAATATACAATGGAGAAAAGGCAGCCTCTTCAATAAGTGGTGCTGGGAAAACTGGACAGCTACATGTACAAGAATGAAATTAGAACACTCCCTAACACCATACACAAAAATAAACTCAAAATGGATTAAAGACCTACATGTAAGGCCAGACACTATAAAACTCTTAGAGGAAAACATAGGCAGAACACTCTATCACATAAATCACAGCAAGATCCTTTTTGACCCACCTCCTAGAGTAATGGAAATAAAAACAAAAATATACAAATGGGACCTAATGAAACTTAAAAGCTTTTGCACAGCAAAGGAAACCATAAACAAGATGAAAAGACAACCCTCAGAATGGGAGAAAATATTTGCAAACAAAGCAACTGGCAAAGGATTAATCTCCAAAATATAGAAGCAGCTCATGCAGCTCAATATCAAAAATCAAATAACCCAATTCAAAAATGGGCCAAAGACCTAAATAGACATTTCTCCAAAGAAGATATACAGATCTCCAACAAACACATGAAAGGATGCTCAACATCACTAATCATTAGAGAAATGCAAATCAAAACTACAATGAGGTATCACCTCACACCAGTCAGAATAGACATCATCAAAAAATCTACAAACAATAAATGCTGGAGAGGGTGTGGAGAAAAGGGAACCCTCTTGCACTGTTGGTGGGAATGTAAATTGATACAGCCACTATGGAGAACAGTACGGAGGTTCCTTAAAAAACTAAAAATAGTACTACCATACGACCCGGCAATCCCACTACTGGGCATATACCCTGAGAAAACGATAATTCAAAAGGAGACAGGTACCACAATGTTCACTGCAGCACTGTTTACAATAGCCAGGACATGGAAGCAACCTAAGTGTCCATCGACAGGTGAATGGATAAAGAAGATGTGGCACATATATACAATGGAATATTACTCAGCCATAAAAAGAGACGAAATTGAGTTATTTGTAGTGAGGTGGATGGACCTAGAGTCTGTCATACAGAGTGAAGTAAGTCAGAAAGAGAAAAGCAAATACCGATGCTAACACATATATATGGAATCTAAAAAAAAAAAAAAAAAAGGTTCTGAAGAACCTAAGGGCAGGACAGGAATAAAGATGCAGATGTAGAGAATGTACTTGAGGACACAGGGAGGGGGAAGGGTTAACTGGGACGAAGTGAGAGAGTAGTATTGACATATATACACTACCGAATGTAAAATAGATAGCTAGTGGGAAGCAGCTGCATAGCACAGGGAGATCTGCTCAGTGCTTTTGTGACCACCTAGAGGGGTGGGATAGGGAGGGTGGGAGGGAGACGCAAGAGGGAGGGGATATGGGGATATATGTTATATGTATAGCTGATTCACTTTTTTATAAAGCAGAAACTAACACACCATTGTAAAGCAATTATACTCCAATAAAGATGGTAAATAAATAAATAAATAAAGTAAAGAAAGGGAAGTCCCTAAACATTTAATTTATAATGTACTCCATGTCTTTATAAAGACTCAGAGTGATTTGAATGGCTCATTGTTCTTTTAATAAAATCTCTCTACAGAATTCTGAAAAAAAAAAAAAAACCAAAGTAATTTCCTAGTTGTCCTGGGTGATACATTTTCCCCTGGGATAAGAAGCCTGAAGGTTGGCTTTGTCTATTTCATGGAAAGAAATAAAATTTAAAAGTACCTTTCAATGTATGATTTTGCTCCCACAGTATTATTAGAGATTTCTAAGACTGTAATGTCAATCAGAGGTATTTCCTAATAGATAGTAATTAAAGACTTAAATCTTTACACAAACAGTGCAGTGAAATTGCTCTGAAAGTGTAAAGAAAAAAGAAAGTCCACCTGCTCCAGATCTCTCAATGTGAAAATACTTGTTTATAAATTGTCAACTCCATATATATGTGTGTGTATGTCGTTTTTTAAATAATGGTTATTTCAAGCAAGTAAAGAGCTTTACTTTTGTCATCTATACATAACATTCGTATGAAAATAATGAGACTTTTTTCTGGCGACTTAATTGATCCATTGAATTTTCAGTTGCCAGTTAAGTGACTAAGGCAGATGAGGTGACAAAGATTTTTTTAATCTTTTTTTTAAGTACTGTAATGGAAACATACATAAATTACAGTATGTTTGTATAAAGGAAGCATTTAATAAGATAACATATAGATATGTGCAGGTTGAGAGGGAGGGAGGGTAGCTTTCTCATAGAGAAGTGTAAAATGGTACATAATTCAAGATCACAGGCAGCTTAATCACATAAATATAAAGAGACAACCCATTTTATTTGTTGGCTTTTGCTCTTATATTTTATCCTGGAACTTTATTTTGTTTAACTAACAGTGATTTTTCTTTCCCTCTCCTGAGTAACTATTTTATATCCCTGAGTTTGGGGAGAAGGAAGAGGCTTAAAATTACAGTAAGAAAATAGGAGGAAGGATTAAGCTATCTTTGTCTGCAGGTTATAATGTGTGTTTATTATTTTTAAAGGTTTAAGACACAGCTGCTAGCTGCTGTGGTCTGCAGAAAAAGAGGATCATTCTGGCTGGTTCTTGTGTGTCAGAAGCATTTCTGCCTAAGCACAGTGAACTTCCTAGAATACCACCCTCATGCAGCTGATGGACGCCTCGCTTGTGTTGTAAGCAGTGCATATTATTGTATACAATTTACTGCAAAGGGGAGTGATATGAATAGAGAATGGATACAGTAGCTTACTGTGTTCAAGCAGGTCTTTCCTGGGCTCCTAAATGTTAACTGGATAGTAATGTAAGTTATTACTCTCATTAAATTAGGCCACAAACAAGTCAACAGTGATTCAGCAAAATGGCTTTGTTTGTATAGCGCAAGGAAGTCTGATAGATATCCAGTCACACATTTATGGCTAAATGGATGAAGATTTTAACATTACAGCCTAATAAAAACCCCATACTGTGTGATTAAATAAGAGGGAAAGCAGTAAAAAAGAGAACGCGTAATGACGGTAACATGTAGGTCAGTTACAATTTAATTGTCATTGCACTTCATTGCTAGCATATCAATTCTCTGCTGCTTAGCTGAGCAGAAAACAACAACTTAACATGTACACTGGGTCCACTGACGACTCGTCAAACCCCCACTTCCATCACCTGCTTTTGACTACTTCCTTAACAACCACATGAAGTCTTCCTGCTTTAATAGGATAATCTCGCTGAAAGCTCCTGCTGATTATTTCTTCCCATGCTCAATGCATCAATGATCAGTAAATTTACTTCACACTCTACATAGATGCTAAAATTAGATTGTTTGCATTACAACTTTCAGTACTTCTGCAACAAGAAACACCTGCCTGCAGATTTATATTGTTTTGTTTAATGGTTTAAAATAAAGATAGCCTCACCGTGGCGATACGTTGATGTACTATATCGGAGGCGCACAATGGCTGATCATTTTTCTTACTTATCCAATTTGTACTGTATTTCTTGCCATATAAGGTATAGCTTCATTATCATTAATTGCAGCTTTAGAAAAACCAAGGAAGTATTTATTCTTGCCAACTTTGCTGCACTTTTACTTACTCAGTGCAACTAAGAGAGGGAGGGGGGTAGAAAAACACTGTATATTTAACTTTTTTCTTACTGAATCTGGAAAATTCACACAGTTCTCAAAGGGACTTTGGCACCTTTTTAAAATGTTAGCTCTAAAGAATTGTCTGTCTAGCACACTTATGCTGATCTATAGTAAAGACTTAACCGAGTACATAACCAAACTATTAATTCAGGTGCCTAAGGTGACATTTTTTATCCAGCTTAGCGTAGTCTATTCCATATAGAATAGAGCACAGCTCCTCGTATAAAAAATGATCCAGACAAAGCTAGATAACTCTATTAGAATGATTAGAAGCAGCAACAGTTTCTTCTCATTCCAAATCTCATTTTAATTTGGATTTCTGGGAATCAGGCCCATAGATTCCAAATGTCTCTAATACACTCTCTACAGGTAGATTTTCTTCCTTTTGCACCTCATTGTACCTATCTAGATAGAATTATGTGGCATCTGAGGGCAAGAATAAGGGCCTGGAGTTCAAGATCATGGACAAGCAAAGCAAAACCCCCAGGAATAGGTTCTACCCATGGATTGATGTCTAGAGGCAGTGAGAGTTATTAGGTGTGCCTTGGAGATTTGGAGGGCCTTGTGGTTACTGCCAAGACTCGCAGCTCATGAATCCCCAATTCTTATTTAAGGACCAAAGATGAATAGGTACCAATCCAAGGTGGTTATCGTTAAGAAAATATTCATAAGAGTCACCTTCCTTGTGTTCATTCCTTTCTCCTGTATTGACTATGGAATGGGAAGTCCTTTGAGTTCAACCAGGGAGAAGACCAAAGTAGTACAGCATTTTTAGTTTCCATGGTACTTTTCATATCGAGTATGCAAAGTGCTTAATGAACGAGTAACTCTTCTTGACACTTTGTAAACGAGACACTTAAGAGATTTGAACAAAAATAACACTATGAATAAAAAGTTAGCTGTGGTGCTCCAAACACCTGATTTTCTGCATGTACCCTCGTCTACTCAGATGCACCAGGAGAGTGACTGTCTTCCCTTGACGTTAGTTGTTCTTTGTCATTTGTTCTGTTCATCAGCCCAGGTCAGATTGGTTCCTCTAGCATGGGCAGCTTTCTTACCATCATGGATAATGGTCTAGTGGAATTCATGACACTTACTGCCATCTAGGAAATGAATGCTGGTGATATGCAGAGGCTATTTGACTAGGCAGGACACACTGCAGACATTCCAACAACTGAGAAGGCTAAGGAAGACCTATCATCTCTGAATTGTCCGATCAGACTTTTTATTGCTAAGGGCTCCCTAGATCCTTTTATTTTAACTCGTCCGTTAAGTATTCATGTACATTTCTCTCTGTCCCTGATAGAAATAAACTGTAAGTAAAAGACCCATTTTCACAAGTAACATATATTATACGGGGCGTGGGGGGGATAAATGCATCGATTTTGCCATAAAATGAACTCTGTAGATTTACAGGTGCCTCGCTAGCTAAATGTAGAAATGTGATAAATTCAAATTCACAACAATGGATTTAACCACATTATCATCCAAATAATCTACTTAACCGTATTTTAACCTCTCTGAAAATAGCTGGAAGAAGGATTGGAGGAGACAGTGTCTTCAGGTGTTTTTAGATGATATTTTTGAATCATATTTCCCACTTATCTAATTTTTAAACCTTGACCAAAAATGCCATGTTCATTTTATCTTTGAATCAAAGAGAACTTGGCAAATTTCCTAATGACAAACTCCATTCAGGGACTTGAAGCAATGATTCATCACCCAGAATATAAATATCTCGATTCTTGATGCTAGCTGCTTTAAAAGTTAAAGCCAGTAAGTGTTCTCTGGGGCCATTTTAGATTTGTCTCTCTCAAAGCAGTAGGAGACCAGGATCTAGGCATGGAATGAGGGAGGTAAAGCCCCACTACACTCTGTGTGTGTGTGTGTGTGTGTGTGTGTGTGTGTGTGTGTGTGTGTGTGTGTGTGTGTGTGTGTGCGTGCGCACACGCACGCACGCGTGAGGCTGATGTAATGCTTTATTTGGCAGGATGGACTACCACTTTCTCCAACAGCTGCCTTTTATAAGCTTATCTGAAACCTTGACACAATTTTTGGAAGCTCATTAGACTTAAGAGTGATTGCAAATGAAAGAGGATGCACGGTTACTGACATTCATGCCTGCTTTTTAATTCTCATGCTGTATTGTTGCGGATCTTGATTTCACACTCAGATGCTTAACCCCACATTAATATGTGTCTTCTTCCCGAAGATGAACACAGTTGCCTTTGCTGTCTGGCATTATCATTCCCCGCCAACAAAATGAATTGCAGGAAGTTCAGTGGTGGGTGGGGGCAGGGACACAGCAATGATGTCTCAAAACTTTAACCATGATTTTTCCATTTATTCTTTAATGCAGTACATATTTTTGAGAGCCTACTGTGGACAACCCTTTACCAGGCACTGTGTAGATTCTTCTTGTGAGTTAGGTTCTCGAATAAAATGGCAGATGTTTTCATCTCCCTAGGGTCATACCAGAAGTCTGTTTCTTTTTATCTTTCCTTATTAAATTATGTTTACCTGAATACATCAGGTTCATTTCACCTAGGCAGGATGTCCCATTAAGCATGACAAGTAGAAGGTTGCAAGATTAATGCCCTTCTTGAGCTTGAATTAGTGTGTCAGCATCTTTCCAGACCTGGGACCAGAGTATATAGGAAGTATTCCATAATGGACCTTAGCCTCTAACTGAACTGCTCTAATATTATTCCTATAACAAGACTACTTTTAAAGAGCCTCATTATTGGCTTCATTAGATATGTTACTTGCATCAGTGGCTGTAGTTATGTGTATAATATAGGAGAGGTTAACGTAGCTTATTTTTTATGTATTATATGGCATACAGCTTGAAGTAGCCAAAAGGTTTATGGCGATGTAATTGGTAGTTAGTGTGAAATTTGTAAGACAAATAGACAATATCTAGGGTAACCCCTCGAATCCTCTTCTTTCAGTTTTTTACAGCCACCAAAGGGCCTCATTAAAGCAGCAGTCAGCACCTTAGTGAAAAGATTCAGTGCTTAGAGTGCCCAAATGTGACAGAAAATCTGCATTTTGTAAATCTGACACCTTTGATCGATTATACAGTGTGAAGCCATTTCTTCTAAGCGTTATGATAATGCTTCAGGTTCACTTCTGAATCCAACTTTGCTATGTTCACTAGCTATAACAATGTGAAAAAGAGTCGATTGAATAAAATGAAGCTTAGAAAGTAGAGAGGAACCTTCTTCTATGGCACAAAGCTCTTTGCAGGCAAAAGGGCTGGAAAGTGCTGTTGGCATTTCCAAGGACCACTTAATATTGGGGTACCATTCCTTTAAAGATGAGGAGGCTGCTTATGAATATGCCAGCATTTGTGTATATGGGGGTGAAACAACCTGTGAGCTTCCAGGGAGGAAGGGATAGTTTTATATGCTACGTGGAAAAGACTATTGGCTTTTCATCTATTTTTACAGATTAACGTTTTACAGTTATACCCAGGCTAAGGCAATTAATGAAAACCTTACTCTTCATTTCACAAAAGATACCTTTGAAATCTGAGACTTCAGAATGAGGAGGTCCAATGGAAATGATGCAAAACTAGGCAAAACTTCTAGTTTAGTTCTAGGTGGCTGCCATAGCAGAGCAGGCCATATGAAAATGACACTCTAAGTTTCAGAGGCATTTTTGCAGGTATCCTAAGCAAAGGTTACCTCCTTCCAAGCCCTCCATACCTTCTCCCAAGCCAGCAGAAGTGTTTGGGCTGGTCCCTTCACTCAGAGTCTAGTCCCCAGTGCCCCATTCAGAAAGATTGGTGTGGACAACTGACAACAAAGATGGAAACTGAAACTGGAGGATCTGTAGAAGAAATAGTCTTTTAAAATTCTAATATATGTAAATTGACATTTTCATGGTAGCTAGAAGGGAGGAAGGTGTGGAACAAAACTTAAGTGTGATTATTCTCTATTTTGGCCCAAATTTGAGAATATTTACTAATTATGAAAGGACCAAAATGGAAGGATGATCTCTCTTGAGTCCTTTGTTTCTGCCTGTGATCGAGCACTGTCCCTGTGTATATATTTCCGTCAATTCCAACAAAGGGAGAAAAGCCCATTCCCCACTCTCCCAAGCTTTCTGTCTTTTTGATCAAATGATATTGAAGTTTTTTGTTTACAGAAACTTCCAAAAAAGATAGCCAGACCATTTTGACCTATATGCTTTACGCATTCTGTGATGAGTATAAACTGCTTAATAAAGTAGTAGAGTATCTTTATGAAAAGCTAGAAGTAGACAAAATGATTAAAAGCATCTTGCATTATTTATGGTTTGAATACATAGCATGACAATAGAGTATTATGTGTAAACAGCTATCATTCAAATCATATCCGACCATTGTCTATATTTTAAAATTGAAAGTCTTCGAGGACAGATTGATAATCTGATTTAAACATGCCAAGGTAATGGCCTCTCTTTCCCCTTAAATGTACATGGCCATAAATGCCTCCTGAAATTTCCTTTTCAGAGTTTTATGTATACTCATTTTGAATCTACTTATTAAAAGGGTTAGGTTTTTTCCCATTGTGGTAAAAGAAACCAGTTTTCATTTAAATGATTCCATTTAGGTATTTGCAATTATTAATAATACAGTTTACAAAAGGAAACATTTCAATGACAGGAACCTTGAAACGAATCCTTGAGAATTTGGAATGGATATTGCTTTCTCTTACAATAATCTGGAGGCAGTATCTACTTTTGTTGAATGCAGTGATTGTTGTTTTTTTTTTTTGAGGGTCAGAGCTATTAAATTTTAGTCAGTTGCTAGAGGGAGTGGCAAGCCTCTTGGCTGAGAAATCTACTTGAAATTACTCTTTGGGAGAAAAAAAAAAAAGAGAAAATTGCCTCATCAGACCCATCTTTCAACCAACAAATCCTCCAACTCTCACTTGATTGTTGACCCCTACCATCTGTGTCATGCAATGTGGCAGGATTGCGCCCTTCAAATAAAGATCCATGTTACCTCATCAGAATGTTCTTGTTACAAGTGATAATGGTTCTCAGTCGGTACTTAGCCATGTGAAATACAATATCTTCTTTTAAAATGTGGAGGTTTGGGGCCTAAATTAATACCTTGGTACATAAGTCATTACATTATCTGAAAAATCATTTGATTCCAGGGAAAAATATCTGAGATGCTTCTGTTAGCTACAGAGTTTGAAATGCAGAATTTATTTAATTTACGAAAGGAAGATACTGTGTGATGTCTATTGGTAACCGTTGAGTGTGACTTAGCCTTTAAAAAGCTGCTCTTACATAGGTAGTACCAACAGTAGAATATGAATTGAAGGAAATTATATACTTTCTCATCAAATAAATTTTTAAAAATCTGAAATATAGGAGGCATAAGATTAGTGGGACTGGGCTTAAAAAAATCACAACCTTTTACAGTGAATTCTCTTAGTTTATGTAGCTTGTCTTGCCCCAAATAATGAATTTAAAGGGACATTGTGAATAGAATGTGTGCGTTTAAAATTCAGTGGATTATCCACATCTGTTAGGTGAGAATGAAAGCACGCTGAAATAATGTATTCTTATGTTTTAGAGCTATCACTGCAAAAGGCTACTGACTAGTAAGTATCAACATCTGTGTTACTTCTTCTTTAGGTTTCCTGATTCAATGTGTCTAAACATTTCATTTACCACTGGAATTTTTTAAAGTTGTTTTAAACCTCTGTTTGATGTACTATTTCATTGAAAGATATTATTAGCAAATATTAGCTAAGGGATTATATGTACAATTAGCCCTAAATAACATTAACCGAATGTTGTGATTTGTATTATTGAAAGAACATCACACTCTTGAAACGGTAAATAATGGAATAAAAATAAATAACGGTACCTGTATTTTGACAGTGATATTCCACCTCTGGTTTTCCCATGCGCAAGCGTAAACACGCACACACTTTCTCTCTCACATACACACAATCATTCAAATGCCTTTTCTTTCTCTGACAAAAATATTCATTAAAAACATTTCACTGTGCTGCCTTTTAATATAGCATGGGCATTCAACCTGTGCAGGAAGCTTCCTGGAACCACACAAATACTGTGTAATTATCTGCTGGCTCCCTGCTGGCTGCTGCATATTCCAAGCACAAAGTGAGCAGTGCATTTCTAGAGCCTGACTCCTGTCTTCATTGTCCCTGCTTGGAATACGAAGCCTCACTTCATTATAGTAGACCTGATCAAACTTGATAGATTTAGCCATTATTCTTGACTGTGTCAACTTTCCACAGTTTTTTTGTTTTTTGTTTTTTTTTTGTCCCCTCCTTGGGCTCTTCTGTTTTGCCACCCAGGGAATGCAGAATATTCTGAGTCTAGGTTTCTCTCTTTCTCGCCTCTTCTCTTTCTTCCCTCCCTCCCTCTCTCTGGGCTCTCTCCATCCCCCTCCTTCTCCCTCCACCCCATTCCTTTCACCATCTAGCCCCCTCTTTTCTCCCTCTCCCACCCAAACAAACCAAGGATTCAACAAATAATGTTCCTTCCACATCATATGATTCAAGGAAAATAAGGCTTGCAATTTTTCTCTCAATTGTCCTCTTTGGTTTTGATTTTTCAGTTACTATAAAAGAATTCTGCCACAATGTTGACACACAAGGCAGGAACGCTTTGAAAATCCTTTTCTATCTCCTGTTAGTAGCACCGTAACTTTTGCTCTATGATGTTGTGATGATGGTTGGGGTTTTTTTTTTTTTTTTTTTTTGGTCTGTTTTATGACAACTTTCAAGGAGTACTTCAGAGTTCGTATTTTCAAGGATCATCCACATCAGTGTATCGTATCAAATTTTATAAACGTCGCAGTGCATTTTCTTTGCAAAAAGCATTAGATAATTCTCTAGGCAAATGCAGATGTTGGTACAACTGGTTTAGCATAACAGATTGCTCTGTAGTTTTTGAGAGTTGCTATGCAACAATAGAGAATAATATCATAGCTCCACCAAAATTTTAAAGGATCAAAATATTAATGCAAGCTACATCACTGTAGTTAGGGTCACACTGATCCCTCAAACTGTCATGGAGCAAGTTAATCAATAGGTCAGGTATTTGCTACTGACCTTAAAATGCTTATAAGGTCAGTTTATCATTACCCTAGTTAATGAGTATATTTCGTGGTGAGATTTTATTCCCTGAGTTTTAATTTTTTATCTGTAGCATATATATTTCCCTTCGGTGGACCCCAAGCACTACTTAAAAGCAGAAAATAATGGTTCATGTTAAGGTCTGCTTATTAACTGCAAATGATTAATACAGTGAAAACTTAAGGGTCTTAGAAAGTCCTGTCACTCTTGGGGTCTCTCCACACTCCAAACCACCCCCATCCCCTCCGTTATGTTTATTTTTTGAAAGCAAAAGCCAGACTCCCCATAGGATGCCTTTCAACAAGTTTGCTCACAGGATGCTTATCGTAGCATCTGGTTTTATGCCACAGAAATAAGGTAAGACACTAGTATGGCTTGAATTTAATATTATCTTCCTCAAATTAAAAATAAAATAATTATTCTTTTAGAGTGGCATTTTCAGTCACACCAAAAGCTTCGTAGCATCTTAAAATGTAAATTGCCGTGAAGCAACACAAAGGAGAAAGGGAAGATTTTGAAGGCAATCGCACTGATCACTTAATTCAGTCGCTGCATATCCACTTGGCATAAGGTAATTAGAGTGCCACATTGCTGTAAAGACAGAAAGCTTAGGGTCCCATTCTGACTCACCCAGACGATAATACATGATTAGAAGTCAGTGACAGATCACAACTGCTGAATGACCCACCAAGGTCTTATCAAGGGCAAATCGCGTAATTAGCATGCACTTCGCTGGCAGAGGAGTGCAGTGCTATTGTTCCCGCACAATCAAATTAGCCCCGCCAATGAGGTCAGTGTTCTGTGACCTTAGAGACATTTCATGTTTTATTCCCCCCTCCTTGTCACACGCATGCACGTAATGCGCGCGTGCAATCTGCGCGCGTCATCCGCGCTTAAACTGAACCTAAGTTCTATGGACGCTAAAAACATGTATTACAGAGACATTTTTGAAGTACACTCCATTGACTCTTCAGTTCATCACGTATGGAATGAGGAATGAGGAAACCAGCTAATGTAGTCTGACCCTGGGGGACACATATGTAACAGAGCTACTTTGACATAAATTCAAGCATCCAGTAAGTCCCAGATCTCAAGTTATTTGCTCTTAATACATCTGCAGCATCCCACGTGTACTAATGAAGTCTTAACTCAAGCTTCAGGTCGCTCCTTCCTTCTCGTAGTCAAAAGGACCCAGGGATGTGTGCACTCTGCCTCTACCCTGTCTACATAGCCCTCAAGTGTTACCAATTTCTGTGACCCAGAGCTTCTCTCAGAAAGGCTGATGTTTTGGAAATGGCTGAGCTTCCTCATAGCTCCAGACTATGCTTGCAGCCAAAGTCTCACCCCACCCGCTGTCCACTGAGCACAGTGGTCGCAGGTCCAAGACTTTCCTTGCTGGCTGGCATGACAGCCTGCGAAGGTAGCATCTTCTTTCGATTTTCAGCCATGTGGGGATCCAGGCAGGGCCCTTGAGAGAAACAACCTGAACGCCTAGCGTGGAGACTATTTATTTTTCCAGCCTGAAAGTCACTTTCTCATGTGTTCCACACACTTCATCACGTGTTTGCTGCACACGAGGGGTCGTTTGGCACTCAGCACGGAGCTGGAGCGTATGTTGCCTCTGCCCTGTGATTTCCGTCATTGGGCTCTGCTCTCGCTGAACCGGGTGTCACCATCACCCACGCTCCTGGATCCCATTCTGCTGACATTACTTGCTACCAAACTTCATATTGATTCTTTTAAAGAAATTATTTACATCCTATCAAATGAAAGCCGGGTTTTGAGTCCTTTAATGAGCAAAATGAAGATATTTCATTCAATTAAGAGCTCAATAATTTCAAGTTTTTATTCACCGAATCTTGCCCAAACGTGACTCACAATTTACTACTATTAAGATAAGGCTGAGATTTCATGACATTTTCAGACACATCTAGTCCAAATTTTTGTGCTAATGAGAAGTCTAGGGAACATTGATTTGTGTAAGAGGGAAAGGCTCTGGCCTGAGGCTACTGTTGGGGGGATGGGAGCTGCAGGAGGTGTGGAGAGCTTTGGCTGAGTGGTGCAGTCAAGAAGCAGTGGACCCGAATATCAGATGACTGGAGTCTAGTCCTGGCTTTGAACTTGGCCAAGGCTTTTTTTCATTCTTGGCCTAGATGTCTTCATCTGCAAAATGACTAGATTTGGCAAGAAGCTCTCTCTGATCCCTCCTAGCCATAACGTTCTCTGTTTCTAAAACCTGCGTGGAAGCTTTGCCCCAGTGCACTTGGTTATATGTCCTAATCAACTGCAGTACTTAACGTTTGCACATCACAAACATCTGACCCCTGTGACTGATAGCAGTGTTGCAGATAGGGCACCAAGACCTTGGACTCCTGACACACACAGGGAAGAGAGGGGTGCGAGTACATCTATTGTTTACAAGATTTCCTCCCCCCACCAACCTTCCACACATACACCTTCTATAATTAAACACTAAGGAAGGGGAGAAGCCAATGAAAGCACAACTGATTTATGTTTAAATAATACATTCCCAAAGTGTCACTGAGCAGGCAAGTTCAGCTTTGAGCCAATTAAATAATTCCAGCTCCAACTTAGACTCTTCTGTAATTGTTCTATTTTGTGATGCTTGCATATTAATGGGCAATGCATTTTTACAACTGTACCATGCTACTCCCATCTTTCCAAACATATTTTCTTGGGTAAATAAAGGACTTCACTTGACTTGCGTTCTCTGAAGCTAAACTAATGGATATTTTAAGAGAAAGAGATTTAAATTAGAGGTTAGTAGTGCAGGATCCTCCCTAAGAATTTATTTCTAAATTCTGAAAGTATATTTCATTTATTACAAATGCCTTGGCCATTTGTGCCAAATATGTGGATGAAACTTTTTTCTTGTATAGCACAAAGATAATTTCTAAAGGTGCTGTTGATTGTGCAAACACAGGGACATTTCCCTTCAATGAAAATTAATATTGTCTGTCCATAGAATGGTAGCAGTATTCAGTGCACCACAAAAGTTCCTGAAAACATTATATTTATAATGATTGTGATAAGCTATTCCATCATCCTCGTATTTAGCCTTCATGGTAACTTCTTTTTGATGAAAAATATAGAGAATTATGCACAAAGGAGCGGTTTTCATACTTGTAATGGAAATATTAAAAAGGGACCCATTTTTACCAATTGTCTATCTAATAGAGATTTTACAGCATCTGTAAAATATAGGCGCTGCATCTTGCAGCACAGGATCTGCCGTAAGGGTGTGTGCCAATTTGCATAAGGTGTATATTTTCATATGTGTGCTCCATGTCCATTATATGAATCACATATAAATATAACTCATGGTACCCAAAGTCTCAGGGGGACCCCCGACCTCAGTCATCCAGTGCAAACCATGAAAGTCCCCTAACAAACAGGATTAAAATTCACTCCTTTCAACCATCCCAGGCATTTATTCCTTCCTTTTCATTGAGCTACATTTGTCTGATTTAACAAGATAAGATTTGAGTGCTGATGCAGCCCGTTGTTAATGTAGCGGCCGCATCCACCACACCATCAACACTCGGCATCGGAGGAATGCATAAATCAGGTATTCAAAAAAAATTAGATATGCAGCACACCAGTTTTATAGTCCCAGACTCAGAAATTGAAATGGCCAGATTAATGTATTATATCTTACACACTGTCCGAGTGAATCAACTTTAATATATTGAACAGATTCGCAGAACAAGACTTTGTTATCTAAGGAGCACTCGGAAGAAGGAATTGACCTGAGGATTTGATTTGGTTCAGGTAGTTCATGTTGTACAGCAGCATTTGAATAGTTTCACATAAAAATAAAATTTGTATTAGAAATATTTCACATCATTTCTGGGCTCATCTGCACCGCAGCTTTGCAGAGGGCCAATATTATAGAAACAATGTCCGGCCAAGATATGATTCTAACCTTTGCTTCTGACATGGCAAAACAACATAATTGTAATTTTAATGCAAGCCGCTGTTTCTCGGCAAGGCAGCTTGTACAGGCTGACTTTAACTAGTTTGGATTTCGACTGGAAATGAAATGCCCATTGAATTGCTCATACAATAGAAGCACCACAGTTTGTAGCATTACATTCCCAAAGGCTCAGTCGCAGCTGAAGCTGTTCTGTGAAGAAGCTGCTTTTTATACTGTTGGATTCCATTCCAGGGAAGGACCGGCTTGGAAGCAATGCGGAGTGTGAGGGCAGTAGCTCCTTTCCTTGCCAGGCTGGGATAGCCACGATGAGGAAGTGATTTGGGGGTTTGCAACCAGAGATGATGTGGTCCTTCCCCCTGACTACCCAGAAGAGGGGAGGGATGGGGAGAGGAGCAAAAATCAAAGTCTAGGGAGAAGTAGTTTGCATTTAGGGGTTCATGGCCAAGTGCTTCATTCTCCCGTGACTTTCTCTTGTTTCACACTCTAGAGGGTCCTCTTTGTGTAACCTCAAGACCTGCAAGGTTGTGTTCTCTTCCCAGTGATGGAGCCTGAAATCCTATCTTATATCTCTTCACAATGTCATCACTGTGGTCCCCCGCAGAGATGGGATTCTACCTACTGAATGCATTTGATAGAACAAATGCTGTTAGTAACCATGATGATTTTTCTCATGGATCTCAGAAAATCTCTGTATTCCTAAAGTGTTTGGAATGAGAGACACAGGCAGAGAAGAGATATTAAATGTAAAGATAGCAAATAGATCCACAACGGGTCAAACACTAGTTCTTATTCCATGCAGATGCAAGGTAAACGAGAAGTCGAAAGAAAAAACATGCTTCTTCCTACGATGGCTCCCCAGCCCTTGTTGGCATTAATAAGAATTCTTTTTCTTTTTATCCAGTTACTCTTGCTTGTTTCCCATGGCTTTGATTTATTCTGTTCTTGCGGAGATTGGAGGTCCAAATAATCTACCCACATAGCAACAACTCAAAGGTTTGCTCTGGTATATTCGGTCAACTTCATGGTAGATGACAAATGCCGGTTTTTCTGGGATTGGTGAAGCTGTATGTGAACATGTCTGACATCAGAAATCTGGCTATGTTTTTACAACTTTTACTAATTCACTTTTCACCTGCCTAGTTCTCATTTACCCTCCAGATGTCAATGGAGGTGTCATTTCTGACTGGGAACCCAAACCTCAGCCCTCTTTTGTCTTCTCCTTCCACGCCCCCAACCACACCCAGCCTGGCTACCCACCTACAGGCCATGCCCCCAACCACACCCAGCCTGGCTACCCACCTACAGGCCACGCCCCAACCACACCCAGCCTGGCTACCCACCTACAGGCCACTCCCCCAACCACACCCAGCCTGGCTACCCACCTACAGGCCACGCCCCAACCACACCCAGCCTGGCTACCCACCTACAGGCCACTCCCCCAACCACACCCAGCCTGGCTACCCACCTACAGGCCACGCCCCCAACCACACCCAGCCTGGCTACCCACCTACAGACCACGCCCCAACCACACCCAGCCTGGCTACCCACCTACAGGCTCTGCTTGCAGCCTGCGTTTCCCCCGTCACACATTTACTTGCTATTTCCTAACTGCTGATTTAAGTCTCTTTCTTCCAGGAGAACTCAAAGCTCTTTAAGATTTTTTTTTTTTCATAGTTTTATCCCTCTCTTAGCACAGTGCCTGGCACATAAAAGATTTCCATTAAGTGTCAGTGGAATTCACTTATTCATTCATTCCGTAAATATTTTTGAATGCTTACTATGTGTCCATGCTGTCCTAAGCCCCAGGGACACAGCAGTGAACATAGCAAAGTCCTTGCTCTCACACAGCTTACGTTTTAAGGTGGGAGAGAGACATCACTAAACAAATATTAAATGAGCCTATGAAATTGCCAGTATTTGACCGTAAAAGATCTATAAAAATGGTAACTTCATTTGGTCCAACCTAATACTTGGTATGTCACGGGGAGATAATGAGCACTTCAGTGCAGTAATGGTGTTTGACAACATCATCTGAGCCATGTTACAGTGTGAAAGTTGAGCTTATTATACTTTAAGGTAAAAATTCTCTAAACAGTATCAGACAAAAATCAGGCACCATTAGTCAGAGGGAATATAATCGTTGCTGTAATGATTACTGAAACAACAACAATCTTGTCCTGTTACATATGTTACGCTACAGAGTTTACATGGCAGATCCAGGCCTTGCTTCTGTTCTTGGGGGTCTCAGCGTATCCTCAGAGCCCTTGAGAGCCAGCATTTGCCAAATCCCTCTGTGTCCTGGATTGGCTCTGGGGCCCACAGGATTCTCATTGTGCCACGGTCACCCTTTTTCCTCGTGAGCTCTGGCCCGGCACCACAGTTCCAGTAAGGCACTGCCACCACCCTGGAAAGAGTGATTTGGGGGCCTGTAAGCCAATGAAATGAGACCAGGCGATTTGTTCACCCTCCTCGTGGCCCGAGCTGAGGAATGCCAGCGTCTGCAACTGTACTGCAAGTGGCCAGTACAGCTCTTTCCCTCACTGGTGCTCCCCCTCCTCAAAGGCCATCTTGGGGCCCCTGATCTGTGTCCGTGGAGTGGCCATCAGAGGCGTGTGGGACGCTGAGGGGACATGCTTTCTTCTGGCAGGCACATTCGGAGCCGGCTTCCTCGCAGCATGTTCCGGTTGTGATATCCAGCTTTGACAGCACACATTCTCTGAGCTTGCATGGGAAAGTGTCAGAAAAAGTGCTAACATTTCTACTAGTTCGGATCATTAATTTTCTCAACGAATTACTAAATCAAATGACATTAAAAAAAAAAAAAGCTCTCCTTCACTGCCATTTCTACAGTTTTCTTTTAAATGTTGTGTGCCCTGCACTGTTTTTTTCCTTTGCATTTAGCTTCTTTTTCCAGATATAAGTTCATAGCTCTTTCATATGATAAATATTTTTGTGTATTTAAAAATTTAGGAAGCAAACAGTGCTGTTTGTTACCTTTTCTGGAATTAGAAAGAACTGTTTAAAGACAAAACAAAACAAAAATGAGGAAAGCCAAAGCAAAGGAAAGCAAAGAGAAGCTTTTGCACAAGGGGAATAGGGTAAATTTCTGTTCCTCTAAGACCCTGGGGTTGGTGGATAGGCTTTGATCACTAGCTCACTCGAGCTGACTGAAGGCCAAGGGCATATGTCTACTTTGTACCATTTCTAGAGCAGCTAGTACAAGGCTCTGTGTGTTGGGCAGGCTAGAATGGCATTTGTGGAAAAATTATCCCAGCTACCATTTATTAAGCACAAGCTTTGGGCCATATCTCACTGGACCATGGATTATGGGGAATATTCTTCCCATTTTAGATATAGGCAAACTGAGGTACAGAGGGTTCACTGTGTGTCCAAGTTTACATAGCAAGCAAGTGACAGAGACAAGATTCAAATCCAGGTCCCCACCTCTAAAAGCCTGTGCCCTCTCCACTCTTCCTCAGCTTCTGACACGGCAGAGTTCTCAAGATATGCTAGGTGCGTCCCAACTGTTCTGCATTTGTCAGCAGGAGACTCTCATCCATATTAAAATTGGGGGTCCGTGATGTATCTTGCCCAGGCTAGTTTAGGAAATTCTTGACATCATTTCCCTCCCACCTTTTTTTTGGCCTTCTTTCCTAAGGACTTGAACCTTTCTGAGACCTCTTATCCTTGTTTCCCACGTACCTTGACATCAGGACATCTTATACAGTAAAGTGTACCATGGGGGTGAGATTTTTTTCCTGAGACACCTCCTCCTACTCTCGTCCTGACAGACAACTTGGAGATCCACAAATAACTTCCTGCGTTCCTGTGTCACTCTTTTAAGATAAAAATGAAGTGGCTTCAACCCCCATTATTTAAATTTTCCCAAGGTTTCCAGGGACTTGGAGAGGGAATGAGAAATGCTATGTTCTCCCAGCTCCTCTAACTCAGAATTCTTACTTTCTCTGAATTCTCTCCACAAAGCTCAGCTGCACTCATGAGCATTGTCTTCGTTCCCTCAAGTGCCACAAAAAATGAGGTATTGCACATAATATGCATTTACTGACAGTTTCCAATAGTCGAGAGGGATGCCAGAATAGAACAGAAAACAACTTTAAATTGACTATGTGACATCTCTGCTCCTATAGGTCTTGAACATTGTCACTGCAGGGTGTCCACCTGGCCATGGTCTCCCTTAAGACTCAGCCTTGGGCCATTAAACTTGCTCTTCCTACTGTAATCCTTTGCTGCCTCTGTTCTCCCCTCAGAGTTCCAGCCTTCCCCCACCTTCATCCTTCCAGCCCACCAAGGAAAACTGAAAATTCCTGTAAAGATATCCTGCTGAGCGGTTGAATACATGTTTTCCCAGGACACACTTTGATCATTTCTACTCTTGCATAACCAAAAAGACCCACTAACCGGCTATCTTAAAGAGCCCTCTCCCACGGAGGTGATTTAAGGAGCTTTCCTAGAAGAGGAAGTTGTTCCATCATCCTTTTTTTGTAAAGCGTATTTTGCCCCTCATACTAACATTTTTTGCCCACTGGTCTGATCTGGGTTTGACCATATTTTGGAGTTAAGCTAGTGACATGTCCTCTCCTGTCTCTGCTCCCCCTACACGTTTGGTTGGTATTTTGCTGACTTCAAAAAACAAGTTTGGGGGGTCCTTGAAATCTTTACTCCCCCTAGGGACTGAGAGCTAGTCTTTGAATCTAAGTGCTGGGCCTCTGTTTTGCTTTTCTTCATCCTCATCTACCATGCAATACCAATGCCACATGGACATGAGCCGAAGTTACTTCTTTCCATCCAGAACCTGACTTGGTTTGGTTGTAATTCACTTGTAAGCAGGCCATCCACAGTGCCTTAACTCATCTGAAAGACAGCTATAATATGAAGCCTATGTATAGTAATAGTAATTTAAATGGCTACCACATATTAAGCATTTTCTACGTGCAGGGTACCATGTCTAACAAAGCTTATGTCATTTAAGCTTTATCAAATATTGTGCAGTGGAGACTGTTAGCCCATTTTACAGGTGGAGAAAACTGAGACCTTTAGAATTTCATGACTTGCACAAAGTCACAGAAGCAGGAGGAAGGATTAGAACTTGAGTCTTTTTGTCCCCAGTGTACGAGTTCGTAACCATCCTATTGTGTTACCTCCCTACACAGGTGATAAAGGACTGGCTTTGCCTATAATGGGCCCCATGGCTTTAGGTTAATAATGGACAAATTCTAAAGTCTGTTAAAGGTAATTAAAGGGAAATTGCTTGCCACCAATCCAAGCATTTTCTTTGACCAGAGCCAAACTTATCTTTGATTTAATTACTTACATTCCTAGGACAGCTTCTTATATTCACTTAAAAATCTAGTCTTATCAGAACATCTTATAACAATCCATTGCTTATTTATCTCCCCTTTGTGTCTCCTGGAAATTTCTTACAGCATGTCCTATCTCGGAGATCATCAAATGACTCAATTTCCCTAAAACATATCAAGTCAAGCATTTGGATAATGTCTACAACAACTGGTGGTGGGAGTTTAGAGTCAATTTTATGGTGTTTCTAAAGGATGATGTTTGGACTGTGATTCAGAACTCTCTTTGTTGCTTAACTTACATACTCAGAATGCTTGAGGTGGCCTTACCTGACAGCATGGTTCCCTTCTGTGCCTCCTTTAAAAATGGTGCTCTGCTGGCATGAAGCCTGATGAGTCATCAGTGGATGATGTTGGAGAACCACACTTTGAGGAGAGCAAGCTGCCTATAGGTTCCCCAAGGGCCTCCTGCTCCTAGGTTTGCAGTCACTGTGGAATTCCACAGAAGCCACAGAGTCCTTTTTCCCTAAACATGTCTAAAAAAGAGGGCACAAGGATCTGCAAGAGACTAAGAAACTCTTGGCAACGTTCTAAGAGCTGATCTAAACACTAACTATCCAAAAAGGAAAAAAAATAAGTAGAAAACTCAGCCAGTCATACAAATGTTTTCATATTCACCATCTAGATGTTTTCAACATTGGTATCAGGCGAACAAAGCCATAGTATGTTCTCGGTCAGTGGCCCAAATGGGATGAAGTGACCTGGACGTGCTGAAAATATTTCTTATTTTAGATGATGAAAAGACTATCTTAAGCTTGGTATTTAGTGATGGAAAAGACATTGGAAATTATCTAGTTTATCAGGTGAGTGCCTGTGAGGATATGACCTAGCCAGCCTTGGTCACATTGCTAATTCCAAAAGCAGCAGTGAAACAAAGTTCTTCTGCTTCTGGTTGAATCTTCTTATAGTTATGTCATTTTACAGATTTTCTTTCTGGAGGGGAAAAGAGGGAGGGTGGCTAGAATAGTCCACCTTTGACACTGGTTACTCTATGCTGCTTCCAAATATGGACATCATAATGCCTGCATTGGTTGGATTTTCAACACAGGTTGTTACTCCATCATCACCATCATTAAATCTGTGGGGTGAATACACCATATGTGCAAAGCCCCTGACTAAGCCCAAGAGAGGATGTAAAGAGATTTGAGATACCAGCTCACACTTTACTTTGTGGTTGTGCCATTGAAAATAATCATTTATGCAAATCTAGTATTTCAGAGAACATAAAGAAGCCTAAAGAAAATCAGGCTTGGAGTCAAATCAGTCTTCAATGTGTTCAGCCTTCCCTGTAAACCAACTTTTTCATGAGAACATGTGTGTAAAGCAATTTTGAAAATATTCGAGAAATGCAGATAACTATGTTTTCTTAGTAGTTAAGGGAAATAAGTCCACCTGAATGATAGGAGGAGGTGGGTATTCAGTGGCTACACCTGCAAGCGTGGGTCACAGCAAGGTAAATTTCATAGGATAAACTCAGATTTTTGAAGCTATTGGCATAAAGTTAGGATTGAAGTACTATATGCTGTGTGAGGAATGTAGGAAAAGGCCAACAAATAAGAGCATACGAAGAAGCTCATAAAAAGAAGACAAGGCTAATTTTATTAATGTGGTCGTTTTTGCTTTTAAGAAAGTCCTAAAGGGCTCGTATTTTAGAAACTTTATTCCCAAGGAAGCCCTCATATGCTAAAAAAAATGTGCATTTTCTTCTCTAATGAGAACAAAATTAATTAGGTATTTGTTACTATTTCGAAATTCCAGCTTTTGTTATATGCCATTCATTTGGAAAAAAATAATGAAAGCATTTAAGACCTGCCCCCTGCCAGACCGAGAATTAGAGTTCTTGGTGCCTTGATGAGTCCCCAGGACCACTGGTCTTCAGATTGTCTCTTCTTTGAGAAGAACACCTCCACCCACTGATTCTCCCACCAGCAATACTGCCGCCACCACGCACCAGCACAAAGCACAGATTGCTGCCCAGCTCCTTGGAGAGGGGCCAGTGCATTTGTCAGGAATTGAAAAGTTTTGGAGCCAGTTTGAGGACTTTCTGGTACACAAAGCGTTGGCTGGAAATGTGGTAAGTATTAAATGGGATGTTAATTTTCATGAATATTTTCCCCATGGTTGTAGCTTGTGGTCATTGAGCAATTTAGCAATCACCATGTGGTCTGTTGGACACACAGCCTGGGTGAAGTTCAAGAAATTAGCAGCCAGTCAGTGGGGAGAGGGCCAGAGCTCAAATTCATGTGTATTTTCACATTCTTTCTTTTTTTTCCCCTTCCTACCCCACCTCAGGGGATGGCGGTTTCTTTATTAAATCTTTAGGCGCGACCATATGCCTGAGATCTATACGTACCTCCCATACTGATGTTCCCTCCCATTTCCAGGCATTTCCCATACCCTGTGTTTGTCAGACTTGTATTCTGGCTCTAAAATCTATGAGTTAATGATTCTTGGCCAGTTCATTCTTTGCCTCCTCATGTCGGATATATCACATCATTCATTCCAAGGATGCTTTATGTACAGGTGCAAGACATTCCCAATTTCATTCTTTTCTTCAAAGTGAGGGGGGTTTGTTGGAGTTCTGGGAGTCCCAGGCCCTAAGAGAAGGTGTTTGATTCAAGGACTATGGGAAATCAGGGTCCATTATTTGATAGAAATATGGTACCCTTCTTACATCATATGACCTTAATTAGTTCTTACAGCACCTTGTGAGGTGTCTAAGGCTGGAACTCTCTCACAGTCCCTTCTTTACAGACTCCTACAGTCCCTAGAGGTGAAACTGGGCTGCCCAAGATCCCACGGCTAGGACTGGAAGACAGGTCTCCTGCCGCCAACTGCATTCTCCTTCCTTCTGGTCAGCTCTTTCCTCACCTTGATGCCCAAGTTGTGTCGTGAGGAATTTGTTATTAATAACGAAAATAACAGTATCTTATCTTTCTAAATTTGTATAAATGAGAGCAAGTCGGATTTCCATTCTGGAAATATACTTTTCACTTATATTCCAATATACTTTCTTGAACAAAGGAGAAGGGGAAGCAATATCACACGTGTACTAGGAGTTGTAATGACACGGGAGCCTTCAGCGTATCTCATGGGTGCGACCAGGGGAATGGGTGTAGCAGGCAAATGGTGTGGGAGATTTTATTGATGAGAATTTGAGAACCCTCTACTGTGTTACCCACTGCTGTCTACTGTATTAAGAGGAGCTATTCAACAGAGTCACTTTAATGTTCCTCATTTAAATGCCACCCAGGATAGAACCAAGAAATCAGACTTTTCTATGTTTTCCATTTCTGGTTCAAGGAAAGGAAGCTTTGATATCCGATAGTACCTTCTAAGAATTAACTACTCAATCAACCTGAAACAAATCTCTAAAAGTTCACTAATAAAAATTATGTTATTTGTTTTTCTGGCATAGGGATTTTTTCACATATAATTAGTAACATATAGTAAAGTACATTATATGTCTATATATTTTTATAAATACATTGTGCATTATGTATTTATTCTCAAGTATACACATTTATATGTATAAAATATATGAGCCACACTTCTTAAAATCCAATATCATCAGAAAATAAATTCTTCCACATATATGAAGTTTTGGCTTCCAAACACTTACGTTTTTAGTATTTTAAATGTTTTGATGGAATTTCCTATGAAATGTGTTACATACTTCCCTTTCAGGACGTAAAGAGAAAGCTGAAACTCTTGTAGTTGTTTTCAGATGGCTCAGGTCAATATTATCAACAGAATTTATTTGTTCTGTTCTCTTACAAAGATACCCTCAGGTATGGTGGCCCTGGAGATTATTTGAGACATTCTGTCTATAATTTTTCTGTGTCTGTTCTCTTATCAGGGTAACTACTCTAGTTTTTAGAAGTTTCGGCCTCATGTTCTCCAGCATCCTTGTAATTTCCTTCTCATCTACCTTGAGCTACGACATGCAATATAAGTATTATGTCTAAAATAAGAGTTGATAGGCTCTGAGTGATTAAAGTTTATATTCAATTTTAGGGCTTTGTTGTGTAGCATAATGACCCTGAATTGCTGATTGCAGGGGCCCTCTTCTTTGCTTTCTCTTTAGTATCCAGGCGGGATATAAAAAAGTGGAGGTTGCCTGATAGGTGAAGTGTTACTCTCCATTAAAAAACGAGGTGCATATGAGCGCTTTAAATCTCACCGGGATTGGCAGTGTTCAGTTTGGGCTGACCAAAGGGTAAGCGTGGAGCGCTTCCGGCTGTGCATGAGAGGAGCGTTTTTATTTGTGTTTCGTCAAGGATGAACGGTGAGCGCGCCACAAAAGGACGGTGCCTCTTTAACAGAGACTCTGGCTTCTGTTCCTGCGAGCTTCGCGGCGTCCCTCCGTAAAGCAGCCTGAAAGAGTTGATTTTCATTTTCTGTTGTGCTTGTGAGGCATTAGCATGATGTTCTAACACTTGTAAATGAATACAGCTCTTGCCTAATCTGTCATTTTAATGCCGTATAGATTTTCCTTCACCGGATGTTGTACCAGATTCTCCATAATAATAATCAACTGCTTTGTTGTCCTCTTGCAGAAATTAAATTTCTGCAGTGGGTGCGCAACTAATAAAAGACGTTGCTTGAGGAAACAAGAAATAAATATGATGAATCATAAAAGTTGGGTGTGGGGAATGTGCAGGGGAAGCTGCTCGGGGACGAAAGGCAATTACAGAACCAGTGGTGGATGTGTCTGATTCTCGTGTCGTCAACAGCTTAACAAACCTCACAAAGTCTTTAGCCACAGCACTTCTGTCTTTCAGCATTAACCTCATGGACTGGGTGTTTTCCACGATTTCATTTGGAAGCATTAGAATAAAAGGTGAGGTAGCAAAGTAACTCTTCTTTTTACTTTGCACCCTAGATAAGTCTGCTCAGGGTTGCCACTTAGCCACTCACACATACATTTTACCTTTCCCCCTGTCACCAGCTTTCTAGAAGAGCAGCATTAAAGGCAGCTGTGTGGGACTCGGAGTATTGGCAAAGACTGTAAAGTGGAAAATAAACAGCGTGTCTATCACCAGGCTACAAGAACACAGCACTCATAGCAGTGAAATGACAGTCGGTGGCAAGCAACTAATTGGTCACCAGCTTCGGAGGAAATATATTCTTCCAGACCTCTGTCATTTCCTGTGTTCTTTAGTGAAAAAACCACCAGGTTGAAGTGTTGGCTCGAACCCCCAGAAGAAAGAAAATGAAGAGTTAAGGCAGCCAGGCTGGGCAGGCGCTTTGGAGACAGAGTAATTGGAGGCATCCACTGCTAGAAAAATAGTTGGATCCCTGCAAAATAATTAATTCACCCCCTCGCGCACAGGTATTGTGTGGGTCCAGCACCAGAGATACGATGAATGTCATTTTTCACACGGCTTCTGCCTGAGAATCCAAGCTCGAGTGAATTCACAGTAGTGGCCAAATTTTCATTAGTCTTCCTTTTTTCCCCACATTTTGTCCCTCTAATTTATAATTCCTCCTGGAAAGGTGATACGCTGATGAGCTACAGGAGAGCAATTGGGACCGTGTGCATCTAAGGAGAGGAGAAGGGGGGTGTCTAAAACATAAACACTTAACTAAGGCAGAGACAGCCAAATGTGAGGTAACAGACATTTACAGGGCTAGACCCAGAACTGTAGTGTAATATTACATTAGAATATATTAAAATGAAGGACCTTGAAACATAATTGAATATCCTTGAGCATGTGGACCTCCATCCCAAACTGGACCCGAACTTTGCGTGGGGAAACAAAGGAATAAGAAAGAACTCCTCACCCAAATACGCACTTTGCTTATGTACTTAAATGTATGTCCACGTAGGGTGTCCCCATTCAGTATGGCTTCGTTGAACGATGCCTTAGTGTGCACTGAGATTTTGAACTCAAAAAGCAAGATGCCATCGTAGGAATACCTGGTTGATTATCTTAATCCACAGAAGAACGTAGTCCGAGCATTGTAAGATTGTTTACAATCGTGTAGGTTAATAGCTTTACAGATGTAAGCACTGTTTAAGTCCTATTAAGCCTTGCATCAATGGATTTTAGAGGGTACACAAGGCCTCTGGAATTGTACCTCTTATTTTGCATGGATGTCTGTGCATTTTGAGGGTGCTGGAGAAGATGAGCATTTTCCTCAGATTCTCAAAGAGGTGCAAGACCAGAAAAAAAGCTGAAAACTAATTAATCATGTAATCTGAAAGGAAAAAAAGGAAGGAAAGGGAAAGAATGAAAAACAATAAATTTAAGGAAATCTAATTTTTCATGAAAGTCAGTTCTAAGTTGGAAAGGGTTGATGAAAAGCAGTTTTTAAGAATTGTTTGCTTTCATAACTTGCTTTTACTCAGAGTAAGAATCATCTTAGAATTTGAAATGGCATCCCTTTGCATTCCTGTGACTTCGTTTTCATTTTTGTAACAAATACGTAACCTAAGAGATGCCCTGACTTTGTCATTACTTTATATTACATAGTACTCTATGTGCACCATTTTTCTAATTTTTTTTTTGACTCCTTTGCTTTTTCTGAAGCAATAACGTGTGGTCTTCCCAAAGATTTGCCTTGAATAATACTTATGGTTACCATGAGAACATACCTCTTTGACTGCAGGAACGTAACTGATCCGGGGCTCCAGGGCCTCAAATGCTACATTGGAGACCCGTCCCGGTGTGAGTCTGTGCTTCCCACAGGCTGCTTCCAGCCTATGAGTCAGCCTGGCACTGTTAATGAGGCACGCTTTTTCCTAGGAGAGTCAGGAGCCTCTGACGGGCAAATTTGGCTCAAGGACTGCATGATGGCCTTACCAGACTTGTCTTAGAAATAGATGCATGGCGGCTTCAGATTCTCTCAGTCTTTCCTTCCCTCTCTCCTTCACTTGGGGTCACTAGTATCATGGCTTGAAGGCTCTCCCTGCCTCTCCTGCCTCTCTCCCCATTTTCTTTCACAGACGTTTCCTCTAATAAATTTCTTACACGTTGAATCCCATCTTGGCATCTGTTTCTTAGAGGATCTGGACTAATGTAATAATAAAACACATTTTTTTTTCAAAATCCACTGTATGCCAAGTAATGTGCTCCCATGTTGTCTCATTTAATCCTCTCAAATCTGGAGACATAAGAATTGCATTTATTTTAAAGAGGAAAAGCAGTCACTCAGAGAGGTAAAATTACCCAATGTTACACAGTCAGTAGATTGCTGAGTTACCATATGAAGAAGATTCTGTTCTACTCCAGAGCCCATGGTCTCCATCACTCACTATAGCCCCTGTGAAGCAACTGCAATTCCCTCCAAATCATATTAATACCAGTCACTGTGTTTGATTTCTTCTCGAACGTGGCCATGTTTGGAAAATGATGGGATTGGTATATAGTCATGCATTCTATTTAGCTTTGTGTCAAGATACTGTGACATGAAATCCCTGCTTTCACCATGGGAGGAGTTTGGAGTTGACTGAGGGGCAGAGGATTTGGGTTACTCATCTGAACCTATCTACCACCCAAAGATGCCTCCATTACTGCTGTCTATGCATCCATTCAGCTTCCCTAGTTAAACCCAGCTGCGGGGAATGGGAGAGCCCACGGGCGGAGTGGAAGCCTGCTTCTGTATTCCTCCCTCCCGTGTGTGACTTTCCCCGTTGTCAGGGAAGTCATGGGGTCAGAGCTGGTGGTTTTGTTGTTGTTGTTTTAGAAAATGAGAAAAATAAATGTTCCTCTTTCAAGGTTTCTGTCTGATAGTGTTTGCTAGACAAAGTAGAATTTTCACAGCGCAAGCCCTTAGCTCAAGAGCTCCACTCAGTCAGCAGTTATTTTATGTGCTTTTTATCCAGCCTTTCTCATTTAAAAAAAGGAAAAAGAGAAATTTATCCACTCAAAGTGAGCTTTTTGCTAAACTTGTGTCTTTCCTTTGTTTGTCATGTTAATTACATCCCAAATAACCCTCTTTCAGAGAATTCTGCAATCAAACTCTAAAGCCCCATCAGATGTACATTGGCTTTTAAAGTGGACCGGTTTTTCATGTAATAATGACTTTAGTATTATATTTATCTCTAAATAAGTGCAGATTCTGCTCCTTAGTGTACCTGCTCCTTCCTATACCTTGTGACTCACTATAGCAAGATATTTAATCTCTCATTCCTAGTTCCTTACCTTTAAGATGGAGATAATAATAGTATCTTCTCTTGGTGGGTTATTATATAGAGTGTACTATGTGCCAGACATTCAATCCATATTAGTGTTTGTTAAGTAAATAATCAGATCTTGCTCAGCAATTTTTGGTGGTACAGTTTCACAATTCTGTCATCAATAGCCATATTCAGCAAACTATAGAAAGGAAGAGACTTTATCTCAGGGCTCCTTGGCTGGACAGTATCTGTGGGTTCAGACCCTGTGGGGAAGCAGTTTTCTCCAGGAATGGCAGGTTCTATAGAATTGCAACTCATTGAACATAGTAGGTAAGCCGTGAATGTCACAAAAGTTTAATGGAATTAAGGGAAAGAGGAAACGTGGCATATAATGGGCTTGGCCCTCCAAGGTAAGAGCGAAAGCTGAAGCCTCCATCAGTAAGAGGTCATTCCTTCAACTTATTTAATAGAGGACTAATTATTCAAGGGTTACTCAGGTTCCTTTCAGTATTAATAGTGAGTATGGAGGTTCCATATTACAAAACACTTGAAAGTTAAACCAATGAATAAATAATTTAAATTATTTTGTTGCAGAAGTAGGGTGGTGATGACTATTTTATCACCATGTAGAAAATTCCCTGCTCATCCAAAGTGAGATTATACTTACCTTTCGGCCTGGTCCACTTGTTCATAAACTCCAACAAACAAAGCAGTGCCAAAGGACATACCAAGTTTCTCCAAAGAACTTTAAAGTGCTAAGATAATGACTAAAATGTTGGCAGGATAAATGTATTTGATGATAAGTCAACCATGTTATAGATGGGTTGGAAAAGTTAATTAGTTTAAGAGGGAATAAGACAAAGAATCTTGCTTGACTTAAATAAAGAATTAAACTCATTTTGGAGAGAGAGGGCTGTTTGTGATTCCTAATTGGTTGCTTTCATCTTGATCCTGGAAGAATCTAGAAGTCCACTGGAGTCCAGCATTATATTTATCTGTAATATGGAATCAGCTTAATTGAATCTTATAAAGCTTAATTGAGCACTCTTACACAAGAGGAAATTTGGTCATCATCCAAGGACCACCTAAGAATGAGAAATATTAATAGAAGGAAAATTTGTGTGCTTCTTGGCCAAGATTCAGAGTAGGTCTTGGAAAAGTCTATGACAGAAGCAAATCTGCTTTTTTCTTAGTCACTACTGCATTATAATTCTGCCTTGTAGTATAATTAGTTATGTGTGTACCTATCGTATTCCATCCTACTAGATCAGCTTGTTATAGGCCAACTCTATTCATTAAATAAAACAGGTACTGAATCCCTGTTTTGTTGTGAGCCCTAGTAACACAAAGAAAAAGAAAAAAGACATAATTGCTGACCTCATGAAGACCACCACCTAGTGGTGTACGTGTGAAGAATTGAATTTGTATCTCCTAGTGCAGCAGTCTCCAAAGTGACATGTGTACATTGAGGGTTGGACAGAGCATATTCGATAATATAAGAACATTAGATAATATTAGAACATCTATATTTTTAAATGAGAAACTATATTTTACTAATATGGAATATGTGGATTTACATATACTACATATGTATCATTATGCATAATTATATGCTAAAAATACTTTTGGGGTGGAGCTATGAATGTTGGAAGACAACTGCTACAGTACATATACTTTATACCCACTGGATGTCAGTAAACAATTGTTGAATGGAAACATTTAGAGCTCAAGTTAGTAAATTTTCATATTTTCCCAGGTACACTAAGATCTGCTTCCTGTCCTTTTGTCTACCTGTGTTTTCTCTTCTGCATGTCACCTCAGTGACCAGATTGCCTCTATTGTAACCGAAAGTGGGGTCCGGCTGCTCACCACTCAAAAGCCTATAAAGAGGCAAGGTTGGTGGAAAGGGAAGTTTGCGTTATTTCGGATGCCAGCAATGGGGGGAGGGGGGGAAGAGGTTGGACTCCTGTCCAAAGGCCAACTCCCTGCCACTGACAGTCAGTGGGCAAGAGGTTTTATAGATGGAGGGAGGGGCTACATGTAGAAACAGCACAGTCAACTCTGACAGTCATCTTGAAATCAGTAATGCGGTGGTCTGATCAGTGTCATCTTGATTATTTTCAGTACAGTCCCAGGGTCTTCAGTTCCAGGGTCAGTTTGTTCCCACTTCTTTGAGGCCAGCTCTCAGAATTGTGGCAGCTTTTGTCATGGCTACAGTCTGGTCATCATGTAGTTAACTTCTTCCACCTGGTGGGGGGTTTCAGTATCTGTAAGACAGCTCAAAGGATATGGCTCAAAATATTACCTATAGCCCTTGAAAAGAAACCAAAAAGGTCCTTGACTTTGCTTAATGACTAAACTATTGTTATTTTTGTCTCCTTTGACTGTTTTCCTTTGTTTCTGCATTTTCTCACTTCTCTGATTAAACTTATTTTTTTTCATCAATTTATTGAGTATAACGAGATGACAAGAGAATGCACAATTCTGGTTAAGAAAAATGGGGCTCTAATTCAATGTGTTTAGTTGTTAAGAAATTAGAGAACAGTTAAATGATATAAACAACAAAATGTGATCAGGCCCCCTTTTTATTATAATTTTATTCCGGTAAAGGCTTTTACTTTGTAGTAATATTTAACTTTAGTGCAACTTTGTTTGACTGCATTTTGTTGATGTATAGGATGTTTAAATTTATATTCTTGTTTTGAATCAATCTCTACTATTAATCGTATATTATTAAAACCTTATGTTACATATATTATCAAGTCCAGTTTCACTCTTCCATAATCATTCCATTCATTTGTCTATGTATATAAACTTATTTTTGGCTAAAGTTTTTCTACAGACAAAAGGCAGGCTGACAACATGGGGGGCAAGGACCACGGGGTCCTGCTCCGTTTCACCATGCCCAAAACTCATCGCCCCTCCCCCTCATACTGCTGACCAGCTCAGAGCTCCTAGTTCAACTGACTTGAATAGAACTGAATTTAATACTTCCCTTCAATGTGTTTCTGATAATGTTTTCATGAGGAAACACAGCAAGCTTCACAGGAGCTTCACTTCAGTTCCTAAGTGTGCGCATTTTTAACCCAGTGTTATCTGAGCCCCTCAAGTCGGTTGGTCTCCTTATCAGTGAGCACATGAGGCAAGCTCTATAGGTCACCCAAAGGAAGAAAATCTAGTCACGATTAGGTTTCTAAATTTTCTCCCCTCAAACTCTTGCTCGACTGATCACTATTCCTTCAAGAAAGAAAGTTAGGATTTATTTTCAGGGATTACAGTAGGGTTTCTCAGCCTCACCACTGCTGACATTTGGGACCAATAATTTTTTGTTGGCGGAGGGGGGGCTGGCCAGTATGCCATAAACGTTCAGCATTATCTCTGTTCTCTACTCACTAGATGCCCATAGCAGTCCCTTTTCCTCCCCCATTTGTGACAACCATGACTGTCTCCAGACCTTGCCAAATGTCCCCTGGGGAGTAAAATTGCCCCCAGTTGAGAGCCACTGGGTAGGTTAGGGTAAAATAGTTTGAAGCATTAAAAAAAAAAATGTACACTGTGGTTCAGCAAACAATGGATTACCATGTAGTTGGGCTCAAAAGTGATGTGAATATATGAAATGTGAATAATCAAAAATGATTTATTTGAGAGGTTAGTGTCAACTCCAATCCACTGCTAATCAAAATAATTTCATGTTGTAACTAATAACTTAAATCTTACTCCTCTCCCATCTTGTTTGTCTGTGGGGGACAGAGATTTTGAGCAGTGAGATGGTAAATGGTAGGAAGGGTAACCTGGAGGATATACAGACAAAATAATAAATTGACAAGAGATGATTAATAGCATCTTTTCTGCATAATCCAATGGATCAAGGCTATCAGGAAATTCTATCACTTATGACATCCATTGGGAGGTGTGCCCAGAAACAGCTAACAGAAGGTAGCATGGTATATAGGAGGAGATGATTCTTGAAATCTGATTATTAAAAAGTAGCTCAAGGTCAGTTTCACAGCACATTAGCAGAGCACATGTTTTCTGAATGAGCTAACTAATTTTACTCTAAAGGCTTCCTCTAAATTCTAACTGGGGAGTCTTTAAATCTTCAAACATGAATATATTGGAGAAGGGATTCAATTATGTGTGAGTTGAAAATAGGAATAGATCTGCTTGACCAATATATCTCTCCCTTCCTATGAGAACTAATGGAAAAACAACCCGCCTCCTCCAGTGGGCAAACTGTCCATTTTCTGGATTTATGTCAGATAGGGACTTATTAGGAATCCAAGATATTGCAACTTGGGTCAAAACTGTCAATTACATGGAGAAATTATATACAAAATTAGGATTTTAGAGACAGATCTTTTGGCAGATAACTAGGTTCTGAAGTCCTTTGAAATCAGAATATAATCCAATGACCCTCTGGGGTAATCCTTTCCATTAAATTTGCAGTTCTTCAATGTTTGATACTGTCCAGGGAGCAAACAAATTAAGACTTTCTTTTGTAGAATGTTCTTTTTCTCCCTACCTGGCCTAAATTCTGACTCCAGATTCTCTGTGGGCTACACATGGAAAGGTGCATGTCTTGTGGCAAATGCCATCTATAATTCCTGCTCCTGAAAATTAAAAATGGCTGCTGTTTATTGTTTCATCACTATGTATTACACCTACAGATTGTTTAACTCAGAAAAGTAGAGAAAAAGGTCTCATATATATGTAAGAGCGTGTGTAATAGAATGCATACATGCAATAACATGAAGGAAAGAGACATTAGATATTGCATGTGTAAAGTGATACAGATTTTAAGTTATATATGCATCATATTTTTTTTATCTTATGGCAACTGCATTCATAGACTTTCAAACCATTTGAATATTAAGTTTTGCATAATTGGGAAGCTGCCATCACCAGTCTGTAGCACAAAGTCAAAAGGCATTTTAGGAATTACTTACAATGAATTGTGGGTCGTTTGAAATAAATTTGTAGGAAGCCTATTAAATCTTTTTCTCTCTTTACTACAAAACACCCCAAAGATCATTTCTCTAATGCATTGGTCTGTCAAATCTGTATAAACAAGTAAAAATGTTAAAAAAAAAGTAAAGAATACTAATCAAGAGACACAAGACATACACCACTTAATAAATCTTGCCTTCAATTTATTTGTCTAGTATTACAAAGCAGAGGAGATATCAATTAATATAGGCAAAGAGGACCCATAATTTATAATTAACTGGCAAGTGGTTTGTAACAAACAGCAGCACCGAGTCTAATAGCCGGTAGGAAAATAACTAGTGTTGATTTGTCCCTCGGCAAATTAATAGAGTGCTTATCAATGACAGGGTTACATAAAACTGCTAAATAAATAATCATCAGTGAGTTCGAGTGAAGCAGATCTTTAACAAGCTTAATCTGATACCTCTTGACATCTGTAGACTATGAAGAGATTAAATGGTAAGAAAGGGAAGATACAGCGTGCGTATTATAAGCCTGCTCAGGAACTGTACCAGATCATGTTCTTATGTAATGAGAAATAAAAAACATTTTTATTGCAAAATTACATTGAAAAATGATTTTCATTATAATTAGAGTGAAAATTATGAAAGATATATCAAGGAAATGCTGAATTGGAATTTGCCAGACGAGAATTTCACTACATCTCTTAACAATGAAAACACATAATTTTCATCACTTTTGATATATTTTTGCTCATTTGCTTCACTCTTATTACTTACCTTTGTACACGCCATGCGTTCCAACTCATATGTCACCACAGCTACACCAGTGAGCTTACTTTTGGTTATTATGCTTCCACTATAGAAGAAAATTAATCACGGTCCTATATTTCAATGGACATTTCCATCCTGCCTTCCCAACCACCCCGCAGCCATTTATATGGAGTTCTAAGTTTTTGTTATAGGATGTTTTATTACTCAAGGTTTCTACGGTGCACAATTTGCATTGCTGTGAATTAACAGACCTATATAATACCTCCAGTCTTTTCTATAAGAGGCTTTTAAAGTCACACTTATTTGTTGGTATGTTACCATCATCATACCACCTGTGTTTTCTTAATTAATCAAATGAATATTTTAAAAATCATTGGGCTTTGGGAGAAATATTCTGAAGCAGTATGTTATTATGCCTCAGATATTTACTTTTCTTAAAAGACTCTTTTTAAAAGCAATTTTAGGTTCACAGCAAATTCGAAGGGAAGTTGTAGAGATTTCCCGTATACAACCATGTCTTTTTAAGATATATATAGTTAAAGACTCTCACAAAAATAGGGAGATGCTCCAAATCTTAAATAGAAACCTGGTTTCTAGTGGGATAAATATATATATTCTCAAAAGTGTTCCTGTGAGAGACAAAACATGAGAACCAGGGGCTGGGAAGTCACAGATTGCATCCTGTGTGGCAATTCTTTGCTTCTTAAGCTAGAACAGATCCTTGCCATCGTTTCCACATTCTTTGGCCTGGGATTGCCACCTCTGTGGGGATTCACCCTTAGATTCATAAGTCTTTGCTTCTCTTATGAATGACCGGTCAAGATTCAGCTATGGGTATACTGGATCACTTATAATTTATTTATAAGATACGTCTTATTTTCTCATGTTAAACATCAGCTTGTACCAATGAAAGCTGCTGAATATTGAATGTGAGTATGTGTGCAAATGTCTTTAGTGAGCTTCGTAACTCACAGCAAGCTACTTGGAGACTTCAAATATTTCATGACAATGCTCAGATCTTGGTCATCAGCATTACTGCTTTCCTGAACTTCAGATCCAATTTCCAGGAACCTTTTGGACATCTCACCCATAATATTCTATAAGATCTTTATATTCACCTATTGAAAACTGAACTCAGAATGGTTAATGGCATCATCGTTCTCCAAGTTTTTTCAGATTTAAACAACTAGGAGATGTCCTTAATCTCCTTCTCTCCCTCATGTCCTCTGTCCCCTCCAAACCCACCCATATGAATCTATGTACTTTTTAAATTATGCATCTAAAAACACTCTTTAATATGTTCCCTTCTGTCTATTTCTGTTACCATAACCTTTGTTTAGACCCTTATCATTGTCTTACCTGAGATTTTGTAATAGCTTCTGTGATAGGAATTGTAATGGCCCCCAAAGGGTGTTCATGTCCTAGTCCCCAGACCCTGTGATTTTGCTGCATTACATGGCAAAGGGGCATTAAGGTCGCTAATCAGCTGACCCCAAAATGGGGAGATTATCTTGGATAACGGGTGTGAGTCCAATTTAACCACAGGGGTCTTTAAAAGTGGAAGAGGGAGGCATAAAAGGAGGCCAGAGTGATTTGATGTTAAAAGAACTCAACCTTCTGTTGCTGGCTTTGAAGGCAGAGGAAGGGGTCACAAACCAAGGAAAGCAGGTGACCTTTAGAAACTAGAAAAGATGAGGAAATGGATTCACCCTAGAGCCTACAAAAGGCAGGCAATCCTGCCAATACCTTGATTTCTGCCCAGTGAGACCTGTGCCAGACTTGGAGCCCAAGAACTGAAAGATAATAAATTTGTGTTGTCTTAAGCCATTAAATTTTTGGTGATTTGTTATGACAGCAATAGGAAACTAATAGAGCTTCTTAGCAAGTTCTCCTGACTTCAGCTTCCTTTTCTTCAATCTATTCTCCAAACTTTAGCCAAAATTATCTTTAAAAATAAATATCTGGCTGTGACACTCTCTTGCATTAAATTCTTCAATGGTTTCCTATCTCAACCAGGATCAAATTTTACTGCTTTCTCATGGCACACAAAGCTGTTCATCATCTGGTCTCAATTTCCAGCTTTTACTCTTATGTTGTTTAACCCTTCCTCTTTTTTCCCCTTCCCTACATTCCACAAAAATACATTCTACATTCAACACACATTATCTTAATCACAGCTTCTGAAAAATACCAGTAACCTTTATGGCTGCTAAGTGCTTGTTTGTACTCATGGCTTTTGGTGGTATGCACGTCACTCACTTCCTTCCTGATGTATCCACCAAGCATAAAATTCTTCAGTACTCGGTTCAACGTTATGTCTTTCATGGCTATTTACACGATACAATCACTCTTATTTCTACTACTGCTCCTTGCTAGACCTGGTAAGCATTGACTGAGTTATCCATGTAGCACTCTCCTGTTCTATATGTTCTACAGGGATTAACTCCTTTATTCCTCACAGCATCCCTATGATAAAGAGATATTATCAACCCCAGCTTACAGCAGATGAAATTGATGCACAGGGCGGGTGAATCATATTCCCAAGTTATAAAGCTAGTAAGAGGTGGAGCTGAAACTCAATCCCAGGCAGTCTGACTCCAGAATCTGTGCGCAAAGCACTACTTTATACCTTCTCTGTATCCAAACCATGTTCACTTTAGTGAATAAAGGGAATAACTGCTTTTTTGACTTTGTGGAAAGGACAAAATTAGTCACTTAAAATGCTGTTTTACTGGAGATGTTGACAACATGATACAATCATACTCCCTAACTCTCTGATGTCTCATTAGCTTTGATGTATTTGGTTCATCAAACAAAATCTTTCCAGGCCAAAATTCCATTTGCTGGAATTTTTTTTAAAAAAATGCATCTATGTTCATGAAGGATATTGATCTGTAGTTTTCTTGTAATGTCAGCTTTTGGTTTTGCTATCGGGGTAATGCTGGCTTCACAAAGTGAGACGGGAATTATTTCCTTCTCTTCAATTTTGTGAAAGAGTTTGTGTAAACTTGGTATTATTTTCTTGTATGTTTGTAAGAATTCAACAGTGAAGCCATCTTGTCTTGGAGTTTTCTTTGTGGGAGAGTTTAAACTTCAAAATTAAAAAATATATATATAATAGGATTATTGAGATTATCTTTTTCTTCTTGAGTGAGTTCTGATAGTTTGTTTCTTCAAGGAGTTTTTTCATTTTGCCTGAGTTGTTGAATTTACTGATATAAATTTGATATAATATTCCCTTATCCTTTCAATAGACTAAAAATCTTAGTCATGTCACCTCTTCCTTTTCTAAAATTGGGAATTTGTGTCTTCTGTCTCTCTCTTCTTTACTAACTACTCTAGCTAGAAGTTTACCAGTTTTATTGACTTTTTTTCTAAGAACCTACTTTTGGTTTCACTGATTTTCTCTCTTGTTTTCCTGTTCGCTATTTCATTGATTTCTGCTCTGGTATTTTTTATTTCCTTTCTTCTGCTTACTTTGTTTAATTTCCTCTATTTTTTGTGTGTGTTTTGGTATATTTTTTTGTGTGTGGTGGAAGCTGAGTTTATTGAAACTCAGCTTTTCAATAAAATAATAATTTTTATCAAAATTCACTAATCTTTTCTTCTACAATGACTAGTATGCTGTTGATCCCATCCAGGTAAGTTTTTATCTCTAGGAGTTCTTGGTCTTTTTATCCTCCATGTCTCTTCTTAACTCTTTGAACACTTAAAATACAGTTACAATAACTGTTTTAATGTCCTTGTCTCCTCATACTAACTCCTGTGTCAATTTTGGGTTTAATTTATTGATTTCACTCATTTAGATTCTTTGCATATCTGGTAAAATTTTACCCTCTTGGGTCCTGATTATTTTTGTATTTCCATACATATTTTTGTCTTTCGTTTTTGGAACACCACTAAGTTACCTGGAAAGTTGAATTTTGGAGAGTCCAGAGGAGTATTTAACTTAGGGCTAGTTATTTCCCACTAGTGAGGCAAGAAACTTCTGTGCACTCTTCACAGTGTTTTGTGAATTGTGAGGTTTTCAGTGTCGCTGGTGGGAATAAGCACTCTCTCAGCCCTGTATGGGCACAGGCAGTGTTTTCTCTAACCTTTGGGTCACTTCTTTCCCCAGCCTCAGGTAGTTTCATTCCAGGCCTGTGCTGATAAGTGCCCTGCTAAATTCTCGAGGGCTGCCCCTACAGATCCCCAGGGTTCCTTCCCTGTGCAGCCCTCTCTTCTTCAGTACTCTGTCCTGCGAGTTCTAGCTGCCTGTGTCTCCCCGTACTCAGCTCTGTCTACTCAACTGCGGATCCGGCTGGGCTCTGCCTGTACTACAGCCTGAAAGTGCTCTCAAAGCCTATGTTCATGGCAGTTGTAGGGCTCACCTCATTCGTTCCCATCCCTGAGGAATCACTGTCTAGTCCCTGATACCTAGTGTCTTGAAAACCATTATTATTGTCTGGCGTTTTTAGTTTTCTCAGGCAGAGATTAAATGTGGTCATTTTTACTCCATCTTGGTCAGAAGTAATGTCAGGTTAACATTCTTGTTGCTCACTTAGGGGCTTCGTGTTGGGGACAAAGATTCAGGACCCCAAAATTGAATGTTCTGTTTTGAACTATGAAAGCTAGTGGGCCAGAAGTTTTCTCAACCTCAGGGACCTATGTGCACTAGCTAGGAATAAGAAATTGGTGATTTCTGGCAGAAATGGGGTGTGCAAAGAAAGCTTCTAGAGAGGCTGTCCTGATAATACTAACCTACCCCGTGATCCCAGCTGCATTCTGTAGCACTTAGGGCTAAAGCTGTATATAGAGCATACCATATACTCTGCTTCTATAATAAAAAGTCATGCCATAAAAATAGGACCTATGGTTTCCTTAACAGATCCATGGCTTTGATCTGAAAGATAAACAATTCAATCTGAGGCTACAAAAATCATGTATGAAGTTTTGAGGACTTGGTGAGAAGTTTTACTGCTTACGTGCAATACTTATTTTTGTCAGTTTTTACCAACTGCAGCTCCAAAATTTGTTCCTGGGCTTGACGTTTCACAGGATCATTTGCCTTTTAAATGTGTTGCTCACTTTTATATGACTGATCTTGCAGAGTCTAGGACCAAACATTTTCAATAAAAGTTTCAGCCTTTATAAAAGACAGTATTAAGTCCTCACACTGTGTTTTGAAAGGCTTTAGGTTGTTAACATTGAAATGGATGTCAAGTTTGGAAAAGGAAAAAAAAAAACACTTTTTTTCTTTTTAGCTCAAAATTAATGTTTTCACTTCAGGGCTAGCAGAGCCGTGCCTCCACACATTTCCGAACATGCTGCTTTTCCAGGCTTATGTAACTCAACACTTGCCACACTTGACTGTCCAGAGGAAGATCAGAACCACCCCCAAAATCCCCGAAGACTATTTTCCTGGATTGCTTTTCCCAGTATGCTTTATGATAAGTTCAGGCTTCCTTACATGTTTGTTGCTGGCAATTTCCAGGGAGCACTTCACTTTATGCTTCTCAAACTAGTCCTCTTCGAATAAGGTATCTTTGTTTTTCTCTCCTCCACTCCTGTTTCCCCTGGTTATGTTTCCTGCCACTGCTAAAAGGGTGACTAATCGCTGGTGCCTGTAAAGATGACAGTTCTCATGCCTGTTGATGGAGGCATCCATCTTCCCCGTGTCTGATGTCTAAGGTACCACTATATACATGAAGAGCACCAGGGCAGGACATCTTCACCTCTTGAAGAAATACCCCCACGACAGCTGACCAGGTACCTGTGCTGAGATTTCCCCATGCGCTTTGCCGAGGGAAGCATAATCCAGGATAAGGATGTTGTTCCCACCGCTGCTGGTGTCATGAACCCTGAATAACTCAGTGAGATTTTGCGAAGCCCATTCTGTTTTTGCCTACCCTCCCGTTGCAGTCATTCCACCCCAAGTTTCAAAGGCAGTAACACTTGAGCTGATACATGGAGGACAAATAGGGGAAAGTAGGATTTATTCACAGAACTACAGAAAGGCCCATGTGACTGGAGCCCATATGGGATAAAGTAGCCACATGATCCTGGGACCCAGTTGTTCTCGTTGGCAGAAAAGCCCCTCCTTTGATGGAGTCCACCGCTCCAACACAAATGTCTCTGCTTTCCCAGGAGGACCTGCTTCTTCTGGTAATTACACTGGAAAGAAACCTGTACCGCCAGTCCTTAAACAGACCTAAGTGTACCCGAATTCTCAGCTGAACAAACTTCTGGTTCAAATAGAATTCCTGCTACTCTTCAAACAAATATCTTTACTAGAAATCCTCTTGGAAATGATTAAATTCCCAATGACAGTGAATTGGGGCAGGCTACGAAGAGGAGAGCCATCTGGACAGGTCCTTAGAGCTGTCAGCTTTCCCGGGGGCTGGGGTGCCATGGGTGGCATGGGGGTGTTCTCTCAGTACCTTGGGGTTTGCCAAATCTAGAAAGGGATTGTGGTAGTTTTACAGGCTTACATGGTTTCCTAGAATGACTCCTGGATAAGAATAACATTGAAAGGAAGGTTGGTTATTAGGTAATCCCTTAGCATCGCATAGGGTCTGATACCTTCACTCTGGCCAGTGGGAGGATGGGCTTACACTGGGCCACATGTAGTCAGGGTGGGATAAGGCTGTAGGAAGAGCTAATGAGAGAGGGATGGCAAGTTTCATCATCGAGAAATTAGGGAACCATTTAACGGAGTGGGAGATAGATGTTGCATGGCAAAAGCCATAGATATGTACTTATTGGGCAATCAAAACTACCAGCAGTGAACACATGTCCTGTGCAAGGTACAGCGCTTGACACTGAGGAGTGAACAGAGAGTAACTGACAATAACAATGATAACTAGCTTTTACTGAGCCTTCTCTATGCACAAGGCACTATGCCACATGCAGTTGCCTACTTCATTCTCAGAACAACTTGATGAGGCGCATCCTCTTATTCCCAATTGCAGATGACAAAACTGAGGTTGGGGCATTTACTCAGTTCACACGGCAGTGGAGCTAGTGGATTGCTTTCCCTTAACAGTTACAATATGTAACACCACCCGCCCTTTAGGAGCTTACAATCTAGCTGTGCAGAAAATATCTGTATTTTTAAAAATCATGATTGATACAAGGCAAAAAATAGTAACTGTTGTGGGCAGTCTGTATAAAGTGTACGGACCACATGTACTATGGTATTGCCAAAGAAAGAAAGTCCCTTTACTGTTGTGATGACCAAAATGTTTCACTGAGAAGGTGTGATTTGGGTTTGCCTTGAAGAAGAAAAATATGACGTGAGGAGGCAGAGATGAAGTGGGGAGAAAATAATTTAGATAAAGAGAAGAAGATTAAAGCTAAAGAGTGAAGAAAGTCTGAGTTCTGATTCTTTTACAAGTAAATGGACAGGTGTTTACCCAAAAAGAGAATTGGTTGTGTGTGTAACAAGCAAATTAGCATGGCTTTAGGGTGTGTGTGTGTGTGTGTGCGTGCGCGCATGGTGTGTGTGAAGTGTAGGTGTATGTGTAGGTGTTTCAAATATTTTATCAAAGCTGGGAATGATGCACCAATGAAGTAGTTCCAAAGCCTTAATTGGACTCATATTTACTTGGGATTACATAGAGGGCTTTCACATTTTTTGTGAAAAAAATTTCCTCGAATGATAGCAAAAGAAGGGAAAGCTCACGACATTGAACGTGCTTTCTGATCTTCCTTATAAGCTTTTATGTAATTGCTAGAATCTCCTGAATTGGGATCAGGCCCTAGCAGCTGTTGGCAGAACTTGTCACTGACCATCTTTGTTGGCAGCAACATGACGCTGCCCTGAGGGGGCACTGTGAGCCTTCTCAATGGTTTTCATCTCGTGCTCCCTCAACCTTTAGATGGAGCCTTTTTTCGTGCATTTTTAGTGCATTTTTAAAGTAGCATTTGTTTATATGTGGTTTGCTAACTGGATGAGTTAGTGCCTTTGGGATTCCAATACAATGGATAAAACCGAAGTGATTAGGGAAGAGAGAACCGTTAAGTATTTACAAGAATACTGATGCTTTTGTTCAAACAGTAGTTTTCATTTGAATTAATTCTTGTTCTAGTTTTCTCCTACTACCATCTATATGCCCTTTTGCATTAATGGCACACTTTTGAGTAATTAAATTGCATCCACACGTATCGTGCAATTCAGGTGGTTGCCCTTTATCAATGTGTTGCTATTTAAGTAAAGCTGCTCATTGTCCTGGGCTACTGTGTTATGCTCTCAGGACGCAAAGTTCCTCCACATTCTAGAAAACACTTCGTTTTTCTTTTGCATTGGCTTAGTGCTGCACATTATAGTTTCTCTCTCTCTTCCCTCCCTGTGTCATGAAATGATATCCAAATCTTAAAAAATAAATATGAAATTTTAAAAATAATATAAATAAATGTCAGTGTCATCCTGTATCCTTTCTTGATGTGACACCTGGGCCACCTTTATAGGCAACTATTGTAATTAGCAAAAGAGATTCATTTTATTTGTGGTTTGTTGCAATTTTGCTTTTCGCTACAGGATCAGAAGAGATTTGTGAATAAACTTTAAAATACAGTTCATTACAGTATATCAGCCTTGATTTTTGGAGTTTTGGCAATTGCATTTTCCATAATAAACAATATCAACATTCACTTGCTTCATCACCACCATCCAAACCACAAAACGAAGCTGAGATATTGCTTCTCAGCTCTGCGCATTACTTGAAAGATGTTCTGTCAATAGTTCCTTGAGTGTTCTAACCCCGGTAGATCATTTCCTAATATTATCATTGTCTTCTCATTCGCAAGAAGTAAGAAGAGAGGACTTCGGGCACCCAGGCGTGGTGCCCCGCACAACCTGTCAGGGCAGGAGCCTTCCAAGCTGTTGGCAGTATGCTGTGGAGAGTCAGCCACACGCTCTGAGTTTTAAAAGAATTCTAAAGATCTTTTTTGAGAGCATGTTTCTTAGTCACTTCAGGCTGCTATAACAAATCGCCATAGACTGGGTGGCTTCTAAACAACAGAAATTTATTTCTCACAGTTCTAGAGGCTGGAAATCAGAGATCAGGGGCCAGCACAGTTGGGTTCTGGTGAGAATCCTTTTCTGAGTTACAAACTTCTGTCTTCCCATCGTATCTTCACAGGGTGGAAAGAGAGCCAAGGAGTTCTTTCAGGTCTCTTTCATTAGGGCACTAATGCCATTCACGAGGGCTCCATCCTCATGACCTGATCACCTCCCCAAAGCCCCACCTCTTAGTATCATCACATTTGGGGGTAGAATTTCAACATAAGAATTGGGGAGGGGAACACCAATATTTAGTCCATAACAGCATACAAAGTGAAAAAGGAGCAAATTCTTTAAAGGAGAGAGAGAGAGAAAAAATAAAATAAAAAAGGGCTGTGAGAATTCTGAGCTGGAAAAAGTTGGCAGCTGGGCCAAACCTAGTATGTCTGGACTGAAAGGGACCTTCGTGATCATCAAGAAGCTGGTGTGAATCAAATGCTGGCATTTTCTCTTTCCTTCCTTCTGCCCACTCACTGCCAGAACTCCAAATCAGAACTCAAACCTAAAGAAAAAGTAAAAGATCTCACTGTGCATTGGATTTATAACAGTATGTTTCTATCCAAACCCCTTTCTGTCCTCTGGGTTGACAATTCACATCAAACTAATCTCACAATGAGAGAAGCGGCACCCCCACTAAGGAGTTCTGGAAATGGCTGGCCTTTCCAGAGCTAACAAGGCCCATGGTCCTTTGTGTTAGCCTTTGCCACACCTGTGCCAACCGTTGTGCTGACTCAGACTTGGCACTTTCCAGCTCTTCAGTTAGAAGGCTGAGCTTGCCTTCTAACTCTGCTGACCTACAAGAGGTTACATAAATCATGCCTCCCTGGTGTTATCTTGTGGTTCTTTTTATACCCCCCAAAACACATCCTTATGGACTTTACTCTCATGTCTCCATTCTAATCTCTCTCCCCATGGCACAGAGAGTTCCTGTAAACCCAGCAGTAAAACCCAACCCCAGAAACTGGCAAAGCTGCATAGTAGGCTCCTCTTATTCACATCTGTGCCCCTCTGAATGCTGATGTGTTCTGGAAATGAGGGAGCTTTAAATAGCCTTGTTGACATGGGTCTAAGATCTCTCTGTCTGAGGTACTATCAGAGAATTCACAGGGCATTCATCAAAATCAAGCTGATGCAAGCATGAATACTCACAAGAAAGAACCCTTTTATGCTGAAAACTGCTGAAGGCTGGAAAAGGGGCTAATTTATTTAAATTATCCCTCTAAGTGTCAAGCCCCATGCTTTCTGGAAGGGTTTGACAACTGTGGGTTAAAGGAAGTTTTCTCAAATTTATAAATAAATTAGTAATGATAGAAAGTTAACCTGGGAAATCAGAGTAACAGAAAAGTAATTGCCATCGATGTTGATGCATTTGTGGGAAAATACAGTTTCTGCTATTAAGCTTTTAAATGTCAGCAAATGGCAATTTAGTAGATCATTTGCTAATAATGATTAAATTTCTCATTAAAATGTTTCCTTCATTATTCTTCAGGTAGAAATGTGTAATTCAATGATTGTTACATCAATTACACTTAAAAAGCTCATTAAAATACTGAAATATTATCTCTCGTAGTCAGAGTACTTTAAGAGTACTGTACTAATTATAAAAGAAATAAACTCTTATAATAGCACCATTTGAACTGATGCTTTATAAATTCTTAATGTAAAGCTAACATGTAAAGTTTAAATCAAATATATAGATCCAATAAAACAAAACCTTTTTAATCTTGTTTTACCTTCAAAAGGACTCTGATTATTGTAATTAAATAATGCATGATATAATAAAGATTTAGAGTGTGTGATTATTTCATTGGCAATTGAATATTGGTGCTTTTTATTTATGCAAGCAATGTATCACAGACAATATGCATCAAGCATTAAAATATTGATACAATTACACCTAGCCTGCCGAACCAATAAAAAAAAAATGTGTGACATGACTCTGCTGATGATACGAGGACAGTTTGAAATCCTTTTTAAATTTTAATACTCTGATGTGCTGGGTTATGCTAATTCTGCTAAGAAATAATGCCTCCAAGATTCACTGTTGTGCTTTTTATTCCTGCGAGTGAACAAATCCAGCTTTGCTCAGCATGGCTAACAAGTAGAGTTTGCTTCTGTACACATTTGACCATTCTTTTTTTGAGAAAGATAAAAAGAATAAGGTTTGGGGTTAGTTTGTTTTTAAGGGTACTCATTCATATTATAATGACCTTTCTCTAATTTTCTCATTGACTAAGTTTCACAGTTCCTCTTAAAACATTCAAATGCTTTTTATTCTTAAGTCCTTTCTCCACAGAGCGAAGGGTTAGGGAAGTTTTCCTTGTAGCTGTTTTATTATTAAAGCCTTGGCAAGTGGTTCCATGGGGCTCTGAGCCTGTCCCAGAAGTCCTCCATGGAAGAAATAGATGACAGAATTTTTCTGCCATATGCACACCTGGGGTTCAGTGTTACATAGCTGACCCATTTTCTCACCTGTACAAATGGACCCAAAATGCCTTTGTTGTTCTGTGTACACAGCAGTAATTTAATACATAATTGTTGAGTTTAAAACACAGCAACAGAAACAGACTTTCTGTTAATTTGGCTGCTGAAATGTTTGTATGATTCTGGGGACCTTCCTCTTTGCTTTTAAAATATTTTTAGACCCCTGCCCTGGCTAGAGGGGAAGATGTTTTCTGTTATCCCACTTGGCAGCAGGGTAAATATGGAAGAATGCAGAGATTCATAATACAATAGCCGTGCAAAGGACCAAAAAAAAAAAAAAAATTGCATAATTCAACTTGTGTATCTCACAGTGGAGGCATCTGAAGCCGGAGAGTGGTAAAGGGGTTTCACAGCCTTTTTTTTTCTCTTGACCCATCCCAGATCAGAGTGGGGTCTGATGGGATTCCATCATACCGTTGTTGACCAGACCTTCTCCCAGTGATGCTTCTCTGGGAGACACAATAAACAAACATCCTGGTCCCTAAGCAAAAGCTGCCAGATATCTTTGCTTTCCAAAGAGGTGCCAGGTAGAATATGGAGCTCTGAAAGAAATGGGAATTGTTGAGCCTGTAAACAGAATGTATACATTGTAGCAGTTTAATTGCATTTTAAGACCCCAGAGTTGTACTCTAGAGCCAATAACTGTAAGTTCCATCTTCACCTTTCCTTCCAGTGGCTGTGGTTCCCCTCTTAGCAATGTCAAGTGTATTTCCTCCCTCTTTTCCTATATGAATAAGTAGCAATGGCTGGTGATGATACAGGACTGTAGATCATCATGAATGTCTATAGGATGTCATATTTATGCTCTTCTGTTTAGCTTAAATCTTACTCAGGTTCTAATAGCAAACAGTCCAGTTACAATGGGCTGGCAGTGCAAAGCATCTGCTCAATTCAGATAAATAAGACCAATGAGTTCGAAGGGCAAAGTTTCAATACAAGTGGCCTGCCGTTTCATTTGGAGATGCAATTCTCATGCAGCATAAATCACAAAGGGGAAAGGGATCATTTGCTAATTGATTAATTATCTTGTAAATGAATTACAAACCTGTGGCGTGCTAGCTAGGTGTGTGCAGAAGACCTCAGCTGCTTTCTTTTCTCCTTTGAGTTTATAAGTACAAGTGATAATGAGGCTCTGGACTCACAGGGCTGGCTGGTGTCTCTTACACCAGGCTGGAGGCTGCACGCCGTGATGTGCTTGCCCTGTTTCAGTACTTGAAACCCATCCGTTGTTGGATGCAGGCGCATGTATGTGCATAAGCATAGAGAAGGAAGAGAAAATCAAATTTCAAGTCAAAGCGATCCAGTAAGTTAACCGTTCACTTGGGGAGGGTGGACTGTTGTTTTTTGCCTTTATTTTTACATTCTCTAAATGGCAGAGTTGTTCTGAATAACAATCTTTTGTGGACTAAAAGCGCCAAGGATTAAAGATCAGCAAGAAGAAGAACGTTCGTAAAGTGCGAAAGCTCGTGGGTTGCAGAGCCTTGGTAACCACAGACGAGCAGGTAATTAACATCCTTGCTTCCCAGGCAAAGAGGCAATTGGTCTTCCAAAGGCATAGCCCACTGCTCTGTGTCTCTCCCTCTATGAAAGTAGCTGATTTAGCCAGAAAGGTGACAGTTAAGGCTCTTTGCTGGCAGAATTTTTGCATCTTCCTGGGGCCTCGTTCCCTGACTTTACCACAGAGGCTGTCCATCAGGGTTGTTATGTATGCAGGCTGAGTGAGCCCGCAGGGGATCCTAGTTATTTACACTCTTTTTCAAGCTTCGAAGCTGTTATAATCATTCGCTGTCAACTTTGTGCTGACACTGAATTTTACTTTGTGTTTTTTATGCTCGGTTTGGGTCTAAAATACTGGCATCCATACCCTACACTGTAATTCCATGGGTGACTGAGCTGGCCAGCCGTATCCTGTCTTACTAACTAACAGAGCCCTGGAATCCTGCTACATATGGAAATTTCAGCATTTGTTGATTGTGGACAATAGAGTCCTCCAGCTTTGTCCTTTTATCCTGGTGGTGGCCCTCAAGAATAAGCCATGCACCCTGTTTCATCTCAATGCATTTCATCTTTAAGAACAGGTAAGTATCAGTTTCATTTACCCTGAGTTGTAAAGTCGGAAAAGGCAAACTTTCCCTCCGCCAAACCCAGTGTGATTTCCAGACGTTATTCTTTCCTCCAGACCCCTATTAACAGGACAAGATTTATGATCTCCCCTTGTGGTTGCCCGCTCCCTATTCCCTTCTGCCTTGATGAATCAAAATACATGCTGGAAGTGCATTCATGATTCAGATCAAAATAGAAGTGTTGTCCTGAGCAGTATGAATGACAAGGAACAGATTATAAAGACCCTGGGTAAGGCCACCAGTGCGACGTGAGTGATGAAGCTTTTAGACTTCATCGACGGACATTTGCATGCTCAGACTTCAATGCCCTAACGTACTAGTCATGCGGGGAATAAATACCTTCCTTTTGCTTGTGAACAACATTCCTTCCATTAAGCCCAGGGCCTGAAACCTTTAATGACAGGGCAGGGAATGATTTCTCCATGTTTAAAGTGTACTATGTTTCCATGTCCTGTTCCCATCTCCAATATGAAAATTTCATGTACATCGGGGCCCAAAGGGAGCGATCCACAAAATGATATGACCCTATTCTTAACTGGACTTGAAATAAAGCTGGTCAAGGAGCTTGTGTGCTCGGCCAATGTAATAAAGTAGACAAATAATTACCGAGCAAATCAAACACACTTACACCTCAGATGATTTTGAAATATTATCTATAATCGGGCACTTCTGTGCTAGGAGGAAAGGTTAATAAAGTAATTTAAAAAAGATTGTGTGGAGTATTATAGAATCAGAAGAGGACTGGCGATCATAATTGTTAATCTCCTAAAACACCAGTTCTGCATTGCACAGAGCAGATATTTTAGTACATATTCTTATTGTGTATTCCACTTATTACTATATTAGCTTGCTTAATTATCCTTTATAAAAACCTTAACGTTAGATTTTTTTTGGTGTTAAGAAAAGCTGGTATTACTATTCCAGCAGACTAGCAATGTGTATGTCAGTCTTGATGTGTAGGTGTGTGGAGAAGACTAATATCTTTGAAAAGTAATTGTCTTCATGTGTGTTACATAGGAGAACAATACTGGAGTAGGCATTAGATATTTATATATTAGCAACCCTTTCCTTCCTGCTGTCATTTGCGATGGATAATAGGGGAATGGCACAACTTTGGCAGTTGGAATTGTTAGAATAGAGAAGGGTAATTCTAGGCTAGCTGGTGCTAGTTTAACACTTTTGAGAAGAAGCTAAGGTGTATGGTTGGTGGGGTATGTTGGTAGGAAGATCTGTTTATATTAAAAAAAACCTTCTGTTTTTATTAAAAGTCTTGTTAAAAGTAAATTTTAGTTAATTTTTTTTTTCTCTACTGAAGAATTGATTTGGTATAGAAGGAAGAAAAAAGGAAGGAGGGTACTACCAGAAGACACCAGTTCCATCTCACTACTGTTGTACCCCAGGGCAGATTGGTTTACATCTGTAAAAGAGGAATAACAGAAAGATCCATCTCATAGGACTTTTAAAGGATATAGGAAACAACTATGTAAACTTCAGAAACACCTGCTAAAAATGTTATTTATTATAATTCTTTGTTTCACCAAATTTTCCCATATTTGTATCATAATATTTTTTCATTCATAAGTATTAAAATATGTAATATTTAATTACACAACTGTTTTTTGCTTTGAATTAAGCCCATACTGGCTAGGAACATATTTATAATGTTCTTCTAGGCAAATAATTTGTACTTTAAATTGTTCCCCTTGCTTGGCCCTGCTGCCTCTTCTGGGTAACCTCATATTTTCTCCTTTCACTTCCCAACACTTCAAATGGGTGATGTACCAGTCATATGCTTTCCCGTTAGTTTATTCTTAACTTCCTCATACTCGTGCTTCTGTGTCTGCCACTCTACTGAAATCGACCTTGTGTTAGTCCTCAGTGGCCAGTTGTACCTTCTGCAAACCATGCCTTTGACTTGTCTGAGGCCCTTGGCCAGCTCACGAGAGCTTTAGGCCAACCTTTGACCTCTGTGACACCATGCTCCTTGAGAGCCACCCTCTCCTGCTTTGTGCTCCCCTTCTTCCTTCTTCCTGCCTGAGGTGCAGGCTCCATGGTCTCAGCCAGAGCCCGCAGGTCTTCTCTCTTCACATTCCCTCCCTTAGAGGCTTTATCCATTCAAAGATGGGCTGGCTACTGCTGACTCCGCCCATCTCCCTGTTAAGCCTCAAATCCTAGCCCTTTAGAAGAACATAAAGGAACACATTTCTGGCTGCAGCTGTGCAGAGCTCTGCAACCAGCAGGAGTTACTGTAGCTGTCAGAGTGACCAGATTTGAGGAGGCTTTATTTTAGAGTCAGGTGAATTAGGGTCTTCATTCTTGCAGATTGAAGCAACTGTAAAGTTGTTCATTTTATGTGATTTTGGTGTAGAATCAAGTAGACTTCATGAAATGTGGGAGCCTTGTGATGAAATCACCTATTAAACATTGTTCCTCATAAGGTTGGGGGTTCAGAAAGAGCCTTCCACTGCCATCTACCACTTGCCAGCATGGTTTGAGGACTTTGGAGGTGGAGACAGAAGGGGATACCCTGACAGCACTGAAGACTTTTAGAATGACTGAGGTGACATGTCTATTAGTCTCTGTAGATTAGGATTTTCCTTTTTATTTTCCAGCAGCAAACACAGCTCTTAGAACTCTTGGTAGTAACATTGGCAAGACTCCAATGAGCCAGCCTTTTTGGAAGACTTTGACCCAGGCCAATAGGTCTATGCTTTCAATTAAAAAATTTTAGAAGTGAAAATAATGAAGAAAAAAATCACAATGTACTATGACCCTCAGGTGGGGTCACACCCACAATACTTTGTGGCAAGTTTCCATCTGTCCCCTGAGAGAATAGAATCTTGCCTAGTGCTGTCTTTCATCACTAAAACAAGTTCAGGTCAGGATCACAGAGGTCTAATATGTGTCATTGAGAACATGGCTTTTCTCTGAACTTGGCAGGTAAAATGGGTTGACTCCTACCTTCTTCTGGGATCGATACCAAATCCCTATGGAGGGCTGAAGGGCTTTCTCAAGGAAAACTTAAGGACCCACCCAGGGCAGGATTATGGGGTGGCAGGTGTGGGGGGAGGATGGAGGAATTATGGTTTGTGAAGGAAAATCAAGGAAACAAGATCTCTCTTCTCATTTCTGAAACTCAACTACCATCACTTTACATGCCCTGCTGCTGTCATCTGTGCTTCTGGGTCTAATGCTGCTATTCTGTCTGGCTGCAATGTTAAGATGTGAAGCTTCTGATGGGATTTGCTAGATGATAAACTAGTTGGTCAAAACAGAAAGCTAATAGACATTATTTTTTTCTAGTCGTATTTTCCTTTGACCATGTTTCCAAATAAAAACTCTCAAATGCAGTGTAGTTCTGTCTGCATGAGTGATTTCTAGAGCATAGTAGCGAGGTAGCACATGATTTCAAATATGTAAATATTAGCCATGTGTAACGCTGGCCAATGATTTACTGGTGGAATTGAATTTGTTAATACCGGCTCTGCTTTGTTGATTCTTCCTCCGTGTCTCCTACCTCCCTCCATTCCTTCCTTCCTTCTTTCCTTCTTTCTACTTTCCTTTCTTGTATCTTTCTTTCTATCCTTCTGTCCTTCCTTCCTTTATTGGATATGATATGGATCACTTTTCTTTATTATCAATGACCTAAAATGATTTGTTGCATTTCCTTGCTTATAATACTGACGTTTGCTATCACATCATTCCATTTTTCTTATCTTTATATTTCTACACAAGGTTAGAGTTTTCCTGCAATCTCTGGAAATGTAAAGATACAGACATTTAAAAAAAACTGAATAACCGTTGTATGTCTCTATATAAGTTAAGATCAGAGCACAGTATCATATGTCTTTTCTTTTTAAACAGGGTAACACAGTTTTGTACTATGAGTACCTGGGATTCAACACACAGATAGGTTAGAAAAGTAATGTAGTCATAGTAATTACTTTCATCTGGCAAAATATTTCAGTCAGCAATAACTAGCAATAAAATAAAATGATCACCTTTAGTGTATCTCTTACAAAAACAATTGCCTAAAATAAGAATGGTTTAAAATACCTTGTGGAATATAAAGCATCCAAACAGGAGACTTTCTGTCTCTGTCTCTCTCTGACACACACAGGCACACACACTCACATACATACACACACACATTGCTCACAGCCCACAGAACATGTTAACAGCAATTTACCTGAAATGTAGAGCTATTTTTAAAAGAAAAAATACTCCAATTAAGGATTTATAAATAATATACTATTGTAACTACCGTCCTCTTTTTAATGAGTTTTCTTTTAGCTTTTAAGGTTTATAGAAATCACTTACTGCTCCTTAAAAGATTCGTGTTCTTTTTTTCCCTTCTTTTTTATAAATATAGTGAATGTGAAACATCACTAATCCAGTCATAATATCATCTGATAGTAGCTAATCCCTTCTTCGGCACAGCTTTTCTTGGGCCTTCGGAATACAGAAATGTGCTTTTACTGTTGGGTGTTTTATTTAGCATCAATCTAGTCCTAATGATTAATTGTCTTTTGTAAAAGACCACCAAGCAAAACAAACACTGTCTTCAGAGTTCCTTTCTTGGGAGTCCTATGACATTCCCTATCCCGTTACTTTGTATGCTAAGGTCATGGATCAAGGGCAGCTCTGTGCCCGTGGTTTGGACTTGGCTATCAGCTCTGACAGGATGATGCAGCCCGTACTGAGATCCTAATCGGTCAGAAGAAGTTTATTAAGTTTGAGCCCTTAAGCTGTCTCAGCCAAATCAGGGATACCAAAGTTACATTTGTTTTTGCGGTGACCATTCATTTTGGTCAAATGAAGAAATTGCTTGTGTGGCTTTTGTGGCTTCAGGGACAAAAATCTGTGAATGTCACGTATCTTTTAGCCTCTGCTTTCTCGGAGACATTACGGAGAAGACGCTTATGAAAAAAAAATCATTTTTATTGCAGCTGTTTATAAGTCACCTTGATCATAAAAGAAAAGAGGCAAAAGAGAGGTAATCAAAAGCTGTTCTTTTCTCTTGGTGAATGATCAAGTTGGGACGGCCTATGCTCTGAGGTACTGGGGACAAAGGGCATGTTACAGAGGGAGGGGGTTGTCCTTGGCACTGACTTGGCGAACAGCAGGGAGTGGACTCAAGACTTTCATCTCTGAAACTCTTCATGCTTTTTCAAAACCAGGGTCTGGCCAAATCAGAAAAGATGTGAGTCTTCCCTCTGAGAGTCTTTTTTCACTGATGAAAGATCTTTGGTTTAAAAACAATGCTGCCTGGGGATAGTGTCCTGACCCATAGCAGCCAAAAAGGTAGAATTATTTTTTTTTCCCCATATTCTTCTTTGAAATTGTTGAATTTTTAATTAGCCAGGGAAAGGGTTTCCTTGTTAGACAAATTTTAATCTGAACTCACTTTCTAGTAAAACAAATAGAAAAAAAGGGGGGGGGTGGTCATTGGGTATGTGCAGTGTCTCATTGTAGGACAGTAGAAACTTCATGTGCCTGGCAGAGAAGAACTTAGGAGTAAGATTTCACAGATGAAAAAACTGAGGCCTGAGCAAGCCAATGTTTTGTCCAGGCAACTGACAGTAGAGAAATTGCTAGAATCTATTTTAATTCTCATAAAAATGCTCTTTTTACCACCAACATCCAGCAAAAGCTTTGTCACCTCTTTTTTCTTCATATTCATCATTCCAATAATAATAGGATACATACAATAATAGTTACTTTTGTGGCTCTAAAGTCAGACTAACTTGGATTGGAGCACAGCTTGGACACTTGCAGAAGTTCTTCAACTTCTCTGATCCTCAGTTTGCTAACTTGTAAAGTGGTCAAGGTAATTGTTCATACCTCAGAAGCCTCTTGTAAAAATGCATACAGAGTACTTTGCACCAGACACAGCACATTATAATTGCCCTGTACATGATGATTATCTAACTTCGCAGCTTACTGCCAACCTCCCCAAACTCAGGGGGAAGAAAATTCTAAAGTTCCACTAAGGAAAAGAAAGCATGTATGAGTATGATATAGAATATAATAGATTTTCTAAGATTGCATTGTGAGAAATGAAAAAGTATAAAAATTATGTTATTTCAAATTGGCATACTATTATATTGCAGTACTGCAAGCAGACAGATGTAAAAATAAAGTGTAGATGTATCTTTTTTAGTCAAATCTGATATATGGAAATCTAGGTTTAGAGAAAGATTGGTTATAGGGTCATCATTTGCTTTCCAAAGCAATTTGGTGTAAGGTTCCTTTAAAAGGGAACTTCCCTAGTATCTTTAATGTGGTATTTCATTTACTGAAAAAGAAAAAATCACACAACTTTGCAAGAACTCATTTCATGTGTAAATGGAAGCACATCTGCTGAATGTATATAGGAAAAATTGAAGTAGAGAGAAGGAGAACATTGAAACTTAGGAATATGTCAGATAATAACACGTAGGAAAAATAAAGTAGTGAGGAAACTTGATGCACTGGAACTTCACATTTTGTAATCATGAATTTTTAATAATACACATTTATAAAATTTCTATTCTCTTTGTGTGTGTGTGTGTGTGTGTGAGAGAGAGAGAGAGAGAGAGACAGAGACAGAGACAGAGACAGAGACAGAGAGACAGAGATAGAAACAGAGACAGAGATAGAAACAGAGGCAGAGAATGTGAGCCTGCTATCACCTCTCTATTGGGCTTTGTGTTTTGCTATAACCTGACTCCTCCCACATTCCCCAGATATTGGCACATGCATCTAACATGCCCCCTAATGCGCTCTCATCCTTTCAAGCCTTATTAATTTCATACATGTCATTCTGTCTGCCTAAAAGTTCTTCCTCAACACTCTGACAACCTCTGTGGCTAACATCTGTATCTCTCTCAGGCTAGGCTTCCCCTCCTCCGGGAAGTTTTCCTGGGTGGCATTCCATCTCCAGAACACTCAGGGAACCTTCTTTGCTGGAAATGAGCACATATAACAGAGCACAGGCTTTGGAATCCAATGGCCTGACTTTGAATTCTGGCTCCATGTCTGACTTGAGGTCTGAGCTGGGACATGTTAATTGATCTCTCAGGGCTTTGGTCATGTTCATCAATACCTGGGATAATCAAAGCTACCTCATATCATTTCTGAGGGAATTTGATGAAATATGTAAAGCCCTTAGCATAGTGTCTAGAAGAAAAGTTGGGACACAACAAATGCTTATCCCCTTCTTTCTGAGTTACACTGCATTGTAACTGCTGACTTACTCCTTTATTTCCCCATTAAACTACAAGCTTCTTAACGGGAAGTATTGGATCTTACCAGCTCATATTGCCGGGGCCCATTTGGATTCATACATTCCACCAAATGCATATTTGTGGAATCTAATTGAGACAAACATCAGAGGATACATTTTCATGGAATATGGCAAGTCCTAGAGCAAAGCTTTTTACAAGGAGAAGAGAAAGAACAAAGGGGTGAAATGAAGTCCAAAGGGCACATTACTGGAGAACTCTCCAGGTTGCCCCCAATTAATTAGCAAGCATTCTTTGGGAACATTTGTTCAACCAGTTTTGAGTCACCCTAATTACACTGGCATTTTTTTCAGTCTACTATGCTCTACAGTAATGTGTTAAATGTCTTTATGAAACAGAATCATTTCCTCCAACTATTTGGCTAATCATTCTATAAAACAGAAAAGAAGCCCAGAAAAATGATGGAAAGGAAAAAAGGAAGTGAGATTCATAGGGAAAGAAGAAGGAAGGGAGGAAGAGGTTAATATGATCTGGAATGAGCCTGTGCTAGTTTAAGGTTATCACTACAACCTATGCATGTGATAATCTGTTCTAAAATTTTGCTAGAGTCACATTCTGTGAATTTTGCTATCCACATTCTGGATATTTTTCTGGTTTTGCAAACTAAAAGTTATTTTTTCTTTTGTAGATCACACTAATCCCTGGTCATCCATGATTAGACCATAATTCTAATAAACCATTGGTAGGATTTCAGCAATTGCATCTGGACCTTTTTTTAGATTCTTCCAGTAACCTGAGAGACAGTTGGTCTGACCTGGAGCCTTGAACTCATCTGAAGCAGCTAGGTTATATTTTAGTTAGTCTTAACTTATCTTGGGCCCTGGTTCCGTCTTAACTCTGTTTGCTCTGCCCTCTCCAGCCTGAAGATCATTCTTTGTGATAGAGACCATAGAATCAAAATAGGAGTTGAATGGTTCTGTTTTCTCTCTGACATCTGTTAACATTTTGCTGTGTGCCCCAATCAATGTACCTATCCTTTTGTTCTTCTTTATAAACAGAGCTTAAAATAGCTTTCTGTTGTCCTTGGCAGTTTTTCAACCTATAGGCAAGCTTCAGCCCTCCTGACAACATTCTTAAAGCACTTTTTATATTGGTTCCCCATCAGCCTTCCATTTTCAGCCTTCCATTTGGGGCATATGTCCCTTTATATTCTGCATTCAATAGCTTTAAAAAGAGAAAAAGAATGTTCCTTTCATGTTATGTTGTTTTTAAAATACCTTTGGAATAATCTGTGATTATTTTGTCAGAATTTTTTAAATAGGCTTATTTTCCCTTTAAAATTATTTAGCCATAGGATCATATCTATATTTTCTCTAGTTTGATGCCTGCTTTCCTAAATTCTAGGATATAAAATACCTATGACCAGAATTATTTTTCTGTGACTTTAATAGACTTTAAGATGACACATTACTTCCTTTCAGCTTTCTCATCAGTTTTAGCTCACTGACCAAACCTTCCTCGGTGGTCAAAATAAATTCAAAATAAAGTATTTGCAAATTGATCTCTCATCTTCTCAGGGATGCGGCTGGCAGAAGGCAAGCCAAGAATTTATCAGAAGATCTTCATTTGGAAGAGTCTTCTGGCAACTCTTTGAGAGAAAAGTTCCCCATTACTCTGTGTTAGTTTTGTGGTCTGTGTTAGGAAGGCATGGGACGGGTAGTCATTCCTCTCCTGAAATGATGCCACTTTGAGTTCCCTCTTCTTTTCACCTCACTGAAGTGTATTCTATCAGAGGTCTTCATCAGGGCCATTCATGCCCATTCCTTCTTGGTATAAAGTACTAAAACCACATCCATGTTCCAAACTCTTTCAAAACGTGGCTGACAGAACAATGCTGGTCTGTGAGCTGTGTGTTATTGGTTTGCAAAAAGGTGAGTACAGAAATGGAAAGGAAGCCTGCCAAAACTTTTAAAGCAGTTTGACAAAAATAATTTTATGTATGTTGACTCTAATAATAAAAATTGAGGCTTGAATTTTGTATGTTTTTAAAATTTTTTTCTTTTTCTAGTAACTTCTTTTTATCGCATTGTAAATCACAAGTGTTGGTCTAGAGCAGATTGGAAAGAAGGGAGCTGGGGAAGGAGCCCAGATAATTTGGTGGGTACTACTAGGCAAGAGCCCCGCATCTCACAAGACTTGATATAGGTCTAGGGTCATATTTAGCTTTTCGTATTAAAGTCACACATTCAATGTATTATTTTTAGTCTGTTAAACGTTATATATAGACATATAGGACAAATACATGATGTCTACCCAGCTTTGCTCTTTTCTTCTGAAAAATCCCGGCCAACTCATTTACAGTTTAATACTCTCCAAATCACATCTCTCAATACAGCCCAATACCAGGTTTTAAAGCTTCATTTAATTTTTACCTTTCTGAATTCAAGTTTAAGCATGCTTGGCTTGGCTATGGTATTTTTGTCCACATGCATTTCTTCAGTCTTCAAAGGACAACTTCTCCCTGTGCAGAAGACTCTCTTTCTACCATTAGAAGGTGTAGGAAAAAAAAAAATCCTCTTTCCTACCACCTGGGTATTTCCTAAAGCCCCCCTTGGATTCTCAACTAAAATTGGAGACAGATGTTTACCACCTGTATGCCTAGGCCCTTTAGCTTCTTGCTTCCATCTTTGTGGCCATGGATAAGCAGTGACCAGATCTCCTAGAGGCAGCATTGATTATCACATATAATCACAGAAGAGAGTGGGATCTTTCCACACATTTTGCATTTAAATCCCAGGGAACAAAATGCATCCCTTTTAGTCACATAAGGTCTAAACATAAACCCATGGACCACTTAGTAGAGAGCCAACCACTCCTTCCCTTCACCTCTGCCTCTTGGAGAAGCTGATAAAACTCTTCCAATGTGACTGTCCTGAGAATTCTTCTTATTTTGTGCGGAATGGGAGGGAGGTTGTTACTGCCTTTACAGGAAGTCTACATTCATCGTCCATGGAAGTAACTCCATGTGTATTACATGATCCTGCCACTCCAAAATTCCTTCATTTTACACTCTTGGCACCAGATTCTGATTGCCTCTGGCTCCTCAGAAATATTTTTCCTTCTATCTTTCTTGTTGGGTTCTATTGTATTTAAATGTCACTTCTAGGACCTTTATTGGCTCTGATAAGCTGGGACCATACAATGGCACTCATCAAGAGCTTTACTTTCTGCTCAAGACAGAAGTCCATTCTGCATTTATAGAATGCATATTACTGAGGACCTCAGGCAGGAGAACAAACATAGTAAAAATATTCAGCAGGATTCTCTGTGGCCCTAACGCCCAGGCATCAACACTCACTGCTGCCTGTCACAGCTCCCTTGGTAAACTGCCTACTTGCTCTTCATGGTCACATTAGGTTTCTACTACAGGATTGTGCATGGTGGTGGTGGGCTGGCCAGGAGCACCTGGTAACGCTGCCATTAACCAGTGTTCTGCATGGGTTGGATACCCGTATTGTAGTGCGCACTCAGTTACTGAGCTTCTTTGTTCAAACCTGAAGCAGAAGAGCCCACCTGGAAATGTGGGTTTTTCATTACCTCTTACTTGCCTTTGTTCCTCATTCCTCCCAACATCTACTTAAAAGCATTTGGAATGTGATTAGAGGGCTGGGAGGTTGGATGGGAGGCAGTTGATTTTGGAATCGGGAAGACTTTGTGGATTTGCACAGCCTTGGTTCAGGAGCTCCAGAGTTTGGGGCAGTGTGAGGCCATAGATATCTGGGGGTGGGCCTGGGCCTAGGGTCCTTTGTCTGTACAGGTGGGAGAACTCAAGCTCTGAACAGGAATATGGGAAGCCATGCTCCTCTCCACATCTTCCTTTCACTGGTCCCTTATAAGCTCATCCAGTTATTTCAGACTTTTCTGTTTCTTGGAACCATAAGACAAAGACAAAGCAGTTTGAATTTTAGCTCAGCTACATGATGACAAATTTGTTTTTTAGGCTTTGGAACCAAACTGTTACTTAAGTATTGTTTTAGTGGAGAAATTAATTACAAATTCTAAAGCAATTTACCAATTAACTTTTGGAACTAAACCCATTTGTCACTTGGGGACTGAGTCCATGAGGTCCTTTTAAGTAAATACAAAAGTATATGCATGTACTAGAACCTTGTATTTCAAGCCATTTGTTAGAGCAATCATACAATGTAGTATATTATATTGTCAAAGAGAAACAAAAACTTTACTTGATCAAAACAGTCTATAATATTCTAAAAGTTTTTTAAGAGCAAAATTTTATGTAGACCTTAAATCTTGGCATAGACTTTAAATATTGTCTTAGACCTCTATATTAAAGAATGAAATTTTAAGAGAAGTGTGGATTTTAGATGTGTGCTCTCAAACAACCACTACATATTTCTACTCCCCCTAAATTTTGTTTTAGCTTTAACATTTAGTTTAAAAAAATAATTGTAATAGAAAACTAAAAATGCCATATCTGCACTTTCCAAAGTAGGGATAGGGCAAAAAACTAGTTCATAATGCAATAAAAGTACTATTTGAAAATTTTTATTATGTCCCTTTAAAAGGCCATAAATGTTTTATCTTTCATTCAATTTGTAAAATAAAATCCTCCATCTAATATATATATATTTATATAATATAGTATCATATCATATCATATCATATAAACATATTTCCCAGCAGAATTAATAAAGTCAAAGCAACAAAGCAAGGACAAGCTTGTTCCCATAGAATTATATTTCTGGAATAAAACAAATAAATAATTACACTTTATTATAACTAGTAAAACTTAACTAGATTATCTGAAGACTAATTATATTAACTTCTATGACCTAAAGTGCAGGGTTTTTTTTCCCCACTCTGGTAATTAGAGGGATATTAATATCTGTTATATTTTAATACTTGAGAGTTAGAATTAGTAATGTCCCATCACTCTGCCCACAATTTAGCACAAGTCAAAATAATGGTAAAAGAGACCTTACAGTACACAGTTGTCAAAATGTAGCTGGAAGCTCTCAGAGAATATTAGAAGAACTGATGACAGGTGAAATAAAACAAGTCTCAGACTTCTGAGTTCAGGAGGATTCAGCAGAATTTCCCTTAGTGTCACTTGGGCGTTTAAAACTCAAACATATTACTTGAATGCTTCCTGCAATTAGAATAGCAACTATAGGTGGAACAGATTCAAAACTGCTTACCAAGTTGTTTGTACCTATTTCCCACTGGTCTCCTGAGGCCACAGAGACAAGGAATTGGCCTGAGTTTTCTCTTCAGAAAACTAATGCACATTAGCATTGGCACCTTATTGGCCCCTGTGTCATTCCCTTAAAATCATAGACATGCCACCCAATTAAAACCACACTTTGTGGAAACCAAAGGAGTGTAGCCCAGGCGCTCCAAGAAAACTCTGGTATGATATGAGGAACTAAAGACACACTTGCACTGAACCACAAGATGCCTGCTTTGGCCCCTGCAAGTAAACACATCTTCTGCATGTATGCTCTGTAGCCACCAGTGCTCTGCCAAGGAGAACTGCTATTGTAAATGGAGACTCTTTCTGTACCAGCAGGAAGAATTTATACCCAGTCAGTGAGGAAGTGGAGAGCAGCTCTTGTTGTCCGTCACATTTCAGTGCAGGAAAGTGCTTTGCCCTAAAGGTGCCAGGGAAAGAGAATTGCCAAGTAAAGAAAATTTATTGAATGCATTTCCAAAAGGGAAGCATAATCTGACATTTTTTTTTTTTTTTATAATCTGACATTTTGCTTCTAGAATCTCAGAAAAATAACTTTGCTCAGTTCTTATATAAAGCATAAGGAAACCCAAAGGCAAGAATGCCCACTCTGTCTAATGATGCATTTATGTAATTTTTCTATTCAATCATGTTTTCATTCATAATTATTTTCTGTGTTCGTATCTATTCAGATGTCTGCCGGCATCACACCTCCGGATACTGAAGTTATTAGATTTTCCCTCTCTTTGTTGCCTTCTCTCCCCACATTGTTGTGGGGTCCGAGGATTCTTCCCATAGCACTATCCTCTTTGGGGTAACTCACCTCCTAGACTTTAGGACCTAGAGAATGGAGTTAAAGGTTCAAACTTTCTTTTGAAAGCCAGTGGCAGCCCCACTTCTATTTCAGGTCTTAGGTGTGGCTTTGGATAGCAGATAAGATCCTTTGGACTTTTCACACCTTCCATCCCTCCTCACTGTAAGCCCCTCCCTCGTTTTATACTACAATTGATTGTACCACAGTTAACCTCAGTGAGTTAGTTTGTCCAGACTGTTCTGGGGAGTAATGTGAAGCTATGAACATCGTGTCTACTCAAGGACTTTAGAAAACTTAGGCTAGACTGAAAAATGAACAGATGAGTCCAAATAAAATAAGAGCACCCAATTTCCGATTTGATTCCCTCTTGCTTTTTCTGATGACGCTCGGCTGTGTCTCTCTGCAAAGCAACAGTAACTCCAGCACTGTTCCAACTAGGTTGGTGACAAAGTGAGAAGTTCTACCTCTGAGCAGGTAAAATATGTGTGTTAGGGAAGGAGTGCTCGGCAGTCAGGACGACAACAATTAGCACATGCTACTCATTAACAAACAGAGATTAGAACGCAGCCGAAATGGCAAGCTGCCATCCGTGCGGTAGTTATGGGGCAGTTTAATTCCTAACGAATGTGAGTGCTGGATCAGTAACAATATTCGACGAAATGCCGCCTGCATTCTCTTATGGCTTTCATTACCAAATTGAAAATCTGTGTAGATTTCTGAAAATTACTTTTAAATGTAGCCAATCTCCTAGACTGCAAGGCTTGATTTGCTGGTGAGGGAGCCCTGCTGTGAGATTTTAATGAAAGATCATAGTGGCCCTCCAAGGCCGGCAAAGAGCTATGGGCCCTGGAAGACCCGAAATAATCTGTTTTACTTTTAATGGCAGCCATTTTATATTCATTAAGATCAAAATGCAGTTTTGCAGGCAAATTGCAAAGCTGTTCCACTCACAGCTTGAGAACCTGGAGGCCCTACAGCTTTTTATCTTGTTCATAAGCAAATACGCAGTTAATATCGTTTAATATGCTTTGATGCCTGGTACCTTGTGGGTCCGTCGTACTGGAGGTTAGGGGACCACACATTTCCTTGGTACAGTCAGACACCAGCTAAAGCTGTGGTCCTTTTATTTCGGTCATGGCAGAAGAAATGAGTCTCTCTCTCTCTCTCTCTTTTGATCCCCTCACCCCATTTTTTTAAACATATGAGCTATGCTCAAATACATTGTAAAGCACTGTATAGTGTACATTCAAGGTCTCAAGAGAAGGCGCAGTCTTTCACCGGGATCCATCTGTTGGTGGTTCATATTATTTAAATTTATACAGTCACATTATTTAAATGTAAACAGCCAAATAAGATAGGATCAAATCATTGGCATCTGGAAATGGTGCTCTCATCCTCTTTGATTGTGAGGTTGTCTGCATTAATAATGGAGTTCTAAAGACTGTGATTCCACCTGATATACTGTATGACCTTAACAGTTGTGATTTTATCAGGGTTTCAGCG
>NC_090838.1:53880000-53912500 GCF_028021215.1 Eschrichtius robustus
AAATGAATACTAATGAAATCTAAATTCTTCAAATGCATGTCTATTTTTTCTGAACTAGTCCTTTTATGCTTTCTGCTCATATATTAAAAACTAGATCTCAAACTTAAATTCACATTCTGTTTAATATTTTGCCTATGTTTTTTAAACAAATTCAAAATTTAGTAGTTACTACAAAAATAAATGTAATCCCCAGGGTTGATCAAAGATTTAATCTGACCAGATGGGGCAAACTTGAGAAAGATTTTGACTTTCCACTCTGTTTTGCAACAAGAAAGGCTGATTTTTTTCTTTCTTTCTTTCTTTGTTAGAGAAACAGAGATCAGGCCATCCCCAGAGAAATGAGCAGGTGTGGCCATTTATAAGCATGTCTGCTTATATTACAAACCAGCATAAGAAAAGTTTGAAACGGGTTGAAAAGATCTGCTAAACAGTTTTAATGTTTTACTCTAAATCCTATTTATTCAGTCAAGAGCTGATCAAGCTGGTGGGAAACTATCTAGTCTACCCAAACCTTTAAAGATCTTATAATTTTATTTTTTATTTTTATTCTATCTTTGGTAGCAAGTGAATAGGTGCACTTTGGTAATCCTTGCCTCTGGACAAGCACAGATTTTTTTTTTTTTTTTTTTTTTTTTATCCTTTCTGAATGCCTAATAACAGAGCCTTGCTTCCTGTCTAATGCTGAAAGGGTGGCAGTCAAGTTCTTTCTCTTAGTTTACTATAAAATTGAGGAATTTCACGGACCATTCTGAGAAAAGAATCCTGTGAAATATTAGCAGTACTAAGTAAAGCCCTTTAAAAAAATTTAGATAAGTTAAAATGTATTTAGCCCAATTAATAAAAGTCCAACTCCTAAGACTGTATGAAACACTGAAGAACTCAAGTAAGCACAGGATAGTATGGAATATGGGTTTGTTGATAGAAATAGGGTGCTTTTTGCTGTTATAAACACAAATTTACAAAGACTAAGGATGCAAACTACTTTATTTGAAATAATATATTTCTAAATTTTGTAAAAGCTTATTTCATGAAATTGTGTGTAGACATGTATCTTAAATAGAAAGACTTCTCAATCTATAGTTTTCAACTGACTGAATAAAAATATCTAATGTTATGAAAGACACCCTTGGGTGGGTAATGATCTCAGCAGCTACACTGACAGTTTCTCATGTTCTAATTCACCTTCACAAATCCATGGCATCATTTTTTGGCTAAAGTAATGTCAGTCGGTGACATTTGCGGCAAGTATAAAAAGGACCCCCCATGGCAGCCATTTTTATTTGATTCTTAAGATCCAAAGGCTGCTGAAAGAACAATTGAATAAAGTTGAGGATTGGAGAAGCTTGATTTTCTTGTTCTCTGTGAAATGAAACTCTAGTCTTTTTCTTCCCCTTCCCCTTAAAAGCAAAAGTCTGTTAGGGGGTTGTAGCTGTGTCAAAGCCGCTGGGATGCCACTGCTGATCACTTTAATTACTACGACTAAGGAGGATAAAATTAAAAGTAGCACCATTGAAGCAGTGGAAGAAAGCTTGCCTAGATGTCGGTGAACTGTGAAATATAAAAATTGCATACCAATACATTTTTATGGAAAGGAAACAAGGAATTACATTACTTATTCTTGAAGAGTTTGTCCTTAAATTGTCAAGTTTTACTAGTGCGTCTATCTATGGCAGCTTGTAGACCATTTTAGAACGATAAGAAAAATAGTAACTTGAAGACATGCTGTGAAAGGGCTAAATACTTTTTCAGTTTATGTCCAAAGTGGTTAGTTCTGATCCATCTTCTATATTTGAATATTTTAAATTCGTTGTGTTGAAATACAAGCTTTTTGTACCGTAACAGGACTTTTGCCTTATTCTGAAGATGTTAACAAAGAGGAAAGTGAAGCTTAAATGTACCACATTCAGCACTTTTCTGAAGACTTATAATTTAAAGTCAGAAACCTAAGTTTTAAATGAATATAAGTAAGTTAATTTCTCTTTACCTCTCTGTATTCAGTAGCACAAAGGGGAGTTTAACCTGATTTGTACTTACCCAAGTGTAAGTAAAGAACTGTTGTTGTTTTTTTTAATGACAATAGCAGTAGGGCCTCAGACAAATTTTCTGAACACCAGTAATGTAATAGCTAGGACCAGCACTTTGAAATCAGACAGACGGTGATTTTAATTCTTACTATGCCATTTACAAGATGTATGACCTTGGGCAGTATATTTAAGTGAGATTCCATTTCTATCAAATCAGAGTCATAGTGGTTACCTCAGAGTGGTGAATGGTAAGTGAGACAACATGTGTGAAAACACTGCACAGGCACACAGCTAGTATTTACTCAAAAATACAGCTTCCATCAAACCCTCTAAAGAGTACATCTGTCTTACAAAAGCTAGAATGTTCTATATAACTCAGTCTAACTCTGTAAATAATACTGTATAGAAAAAGGTAAATGTCATCAGACCCATTCTTAGAAATAGGAAGCCTACTTCAATTTTTTTAAGTTTATTTAGACTAGGCAGGTAAATGAAAGATACATAGGTTTCCTATGTGTTGAATTTTTCGAGTGTACTTTTAATGACAGCAGTCTTCTAAGTTACTTACCTTTGCATCCCATTGAAAAGATTCCTTTATTTTTTTCAACAGATATAGTAAACAGATGACTTATTTACAGCTGTGAGTCGCTATCTTCTTTTGAATGCAGAAGGGTCAAAACAGATAACACATTTCTGTACTTGAGTAGGTTTAGGCAAACCATCATTGTCAGAAATATTCACCTATACAAACATACAAAAATAATGAAATAATCACTGCCCTTACTCTCTGGTCATTTTATTCCTTTGACATAAACAATATGTTTCTTTTGAGTAAAAGACACATAGATTTTGTTGCTATCTATTCTTTAAATATTACTTTAAAAACTGACTTTAAAAAAATTTTTTAATTTAATTTTATTTTTTTATACAGCAGGTTCTTATTAGTTATCTATTTTATACATATTAGTGTATATATGTCAATCCCAATCTCCCAATTTGTAAAAATTGACTTTTAATGAAGCTTATATATAAAAATTAAAATAGTTTTACATATAAGGAATCTGGATATTAATAATACTATCAATTAAATTGGTTGCATAATCAATTGCTATAATTACAAGCTTTTCCTTGTGACCTTAACAATTAACTTCTATTTTTTCAGTTGGTTCTTTGTCTTAAGGAAACTCAATGGGTGAGAAAACAAACAACACAGATATGCCATCCCACTGGAGCCCTCTAAGGCCCAAGCAAAATTATCTCTGTGGTGTTAGGACATTAGTAGAAAAGTAAATCAAGGCAGTCTGATAGGGAACTAGAATTCTGTCAGTCAGGCTCAAGATTTTGTGCTGTGTCCATAAACCTTGTTTACTGTAGGGTTTTATGAGTTGTAACCTGCCCTTGCAGTCTGTTAATGAGGCTAAATCTTGCTACTTGAGAACTGAATTACAGCACACCTCTGGGCTAATGGTTATAAACAGAAAGTCCCATTAGGGCTGCATTCTGATTTGTTCATTTACATTTTTTCTATTGTATAGAGAACAATGATGGGTAAATAGGTACAAACAAACAATTTACATGGAAATTGATAAAGTGTCCCTAATTAGTATTTAAAGTTTGTTTTATTAATGATTGCCTGCTTTAAACTGCACTCTTGGTAAGCTCTCAGAAACATTTGCAGGTGGGAATATTATTGGGGGAGGAGGGGGAAGAGGTAGCTGGTAAGAAAAAACTAGGTTCCCATTTCATATTCATAAAGGTAGAATCATTTATTTCATTTTTATGCAGTTAAGATGACCCAAGACCACTTCATCTTAGTCTGAATCACCAAATTCCAGCTCTTCAAGAAGTTATTACACACAGTGAAATTCACTTAAACCTAGTTGCCTGAGGCATATCAAATAATGGTTTTTATTAGTGCTCTTAACTTTTCTTAAGTTTGAAAGATGAAAGTTTAGTAAAAGCTCAATTTTCCTCAGTTGGTCATGTAATTTGATACTTTTGGGGGATCAAATAGTTTGAAGGTTAAAAACAGGGCCCTGTAGTCAAACAGACCTGGGCTGGACTCCTGGCTCTGACATCAGTTCTAGCTGTGTGACCTTGGAACTCTAAACTTAAATATTCTCATTGGTAAAAATCAGGTTGTAAAAATTAAATGAGATCATGCATATAAAGCACTTAGCACATAAAAGCTCAAGAAATATCAGCAACCGTCACCAAAGTCACCATTATCAAGCCTGCATTTCCTTTTATTTTCTAAGTTCAGAAGTATTAATAATGAACAAAGGATTTTTGTATATTATTCTTGCGTCTTTGGTCTCACTCTGCCAGTACGTACTACTCCTCTAACTACAAATAAGCTCGTGTCTCTAAATATTAAGAAAATTTCCCTTGAGGGACTTCTCTGGTGGTCCAGTGGCTAGGACTCTGCGCTCCCAGTGCAGGGGGCCCGGGTTCGATCCCTGGTCAGGGAACTAGATCCCACACGCACGCCGCAGCTAAAGATCCCGCATGCTGCAAAGAAGATCCCCCACACAGCAAAGAAGATCCCACGTGCCTCAACTAAGACCCGGCGTGGCCAAAATAAATAAATAAATAAATATTTTTAAAAAAAGAAAAGAAAATTTCCCTTGAATGTTAGATATCTCTTCTTTTGCCCCTACCACCCACCCCAGAAGCCTACCATCTCATGTCTTTCCTCCCTTTCCCCAAGACTTTTTAAAAATAACTTTTATTACAAGAGTAGTACATGTGTATTATAGAAAGTTAGAAAATGAAGACAAAGAAAACAAAAATATCACATTTCCATACCCAGATATCTCCACCATGACAATTTTGTGAATAACCTTCCAAGTCTTATGTATGTATTTATTTTGCCAAAAAGACAAAACGAAGTTATTACTGTATAAACTATTTTTTCAGTCAAGTTGTATTTTCTCTCATTTAATAACTCTAATTATATTCACATTTCTCTAATTGATTCAACAGTGTCCTTTACAGCTGGTTTATCCAAATTAGTATCTAACCTAGGACTACACATTGCATCTGGTCAAGTCCCTTTTGTTGGTGGAGATGGTGATTAGTTGTTTTTTGTTGTGTTTGTTTTCATAACTCTTATTAAAATGACCAGATTAATTGGCCTGAATATCCTACTTTCTAGATTTGTTTGGTTGCTTCCTTGCTGTGTCATTTATCATGTTTCTCTGTCTCCTGTGTTTATGATAAACTGGAGGTTGTATCTGAAGGCTTAGTAGATTCACTTTAGACATCTGGGCTAGAATATTATAGGTGGTGTTTGCTTCATGTGCTTCATATCAAAAAACATGTAACAGGGACTTCCCTGGTGGTGCAGTGGTTGAGAATCCGCCTGCCAATGCAGGGGACACGGGTTTGATCCCTGGTCCAGGAAGATCCCACATGCCACGGAGCAACTAGGCCCGTGCGCCACAAGTACTGAGCCTGTGCTCTAAGGCCTGCGAGCCACAACTACTGAGCCCACGTGCTGCAGCTACTGAAGCCCGCGCACCTAGAGCCCATGCTTTGCAACAAGAGAAGCCACCGCAATGAGAAGCACGCGCACCGCAACAAAGAGTAGCCCCCACTCACCACAACCTGAGAAAGCCCATGCGCAACAATGAAGACCCAACACAGTCAAAAATAATTAAAAAATTAAATTTAAAAATTAAAAAAAAATAATAACATATGGTTGACTCAACATTAGTGATGCTAAGACTGACCATTAGAGTAGTGGTTTCTAATCCCTGATCTAGTTCTGATCTCTCCATTTAAAATTAGGTTTTCCTCTTGCAATTAGGAAATAATCTGTGTGGTGTTACTTAAGCATATGGTCCAATTATTAATGCTGTAAAACAAACAATCCCAAACTTAATGGTGTAAAATTTTTTTTTATTCTCAGATTCTATGGGTCAGGACTTCAGATAGGGTATAGTGTGGATGCTTTGTCTCTGTTCCACATTGTCTGGGGTGTCAGCTGGGGAGACTTGAACAGTTGGAGGTGACCCAAAATGGCTAAAGCGGAGATTCTGAAGAAGGCTTTATTCACATGTTTGACACGTGAGCCAGGAAGACTTAAGGCTGAACTTGGCTGGGAATGTGGACTGGTGCACCTACGCGTAGCTTGGGATTCTCACAGCATGACAGCTGGGTTCCCAGAAAGTACAAAATGCAAGAATTTCAAGAGAACTGGGCAAAAGGGGTGTAGCCTTTTCTGACCTAGCCTTGAAAATCACCTGCAGCACTTCTACATTCTGTTGATTATGTACAAGTCACTAAAGCTGGCCCACACTCAAGGGGAAGGGAATTAAGCTTTACCTTTGGACGAGGGAATGGCAAGGTCACATTGCAGAAAGTATGTGGGATGAGAAATACTGTCATGGCCATCTTTGGAAAATACATAATATTATTATTATAGCTGGTATTATTTTATAATATTATTATTATAGCTGGTATTATTTTATAAAGTAGAGCTTTCTGTAATTGACTGCGACTATTTAGTTGCCCTAAACTTTAGTTCCCACTGGAAAGACAGGATAAGTGTTTGATTTTTTTCCCCTAATTAGTAATTTTCAGGAGTTCTTTTAAAAGCTACCTCAGGGCTTCCCTGGTGGCGCAGTGGTTAAGAATCCACCTGCTAATGCAGGGGACACGGGTTCGAGCCCTGGTCTGGGAAGATCCCACATAAAAAAAAAAAAAAAGAAAAAAAAAAAAAAGCTACCTCAAATGAGTTTATAAGTTTATATATCCTTCTAAGAACTTTTTGAATATCATAATGAATTGATGAGTTTTCATTGATTCAGTGTGTGATTTCGTTGATTCAGTTCATTGCAGTCATTGTTTGCTTGTTTGTTTTGATACTGAAATTGCTTCAGTTTGTCCACTGGGAGCTTCAAGCTTATCTCTGGGTCCATTCAATAGCTCCGTTAATCTACCCGCATTAATTTGACAGCTCTCTATTCTAGCCATCTCAAAATTTGTGAAAGAATTGCCTAGGCTTGAACTCCACCAAGCTAGTGTCTTACCCCTATCTCTTCTGACTCAGCTTTTTTCTTCCCTCTACATCTAATCAGTTACTAAGAATTGGTACAGGTACCAGTTCTAGCTCTGATGTATTTCTTACACCTGTCTCCTTCCATTCCCATTGCCACCATCCCAGTTCTGAATCTCATTATAGCTTCCTTGTACTGTTTATAAGAGCCTCCTAAGTAGTCTCTTTCCAGTCCCTCTATGCCAGCCTATCGTATACACTGTTGTCAGATTAATCTTTAAGCTTTCTCAGATAAAACTCAAGTTGATCATTCCCCTTGACAAAAAAAAAAAAAAGAAAGAAGAAAAAAAAAGACACACACAAAAACAAGCCTCTTTCTTCTGAACTCTTCATCCATTTTTATCGCACCTCCTTATTGTGGCTGTTTTATCTTTCCCTCTATATTATAAGCTTTGAAAGTATAAATCGTTAAGTTTTCATATCAAGTACCAAGTACCAAGGTATGTACTAAGGACCAAAGATACAAAGATAAATCACATCTAGCTCCTGCCTTCAAGTAGCTCAATTCTACTGAGAAGATGTTTGTACAGTTATAACTTGACAGGGTATTATTTTAAAAAGTAATCTCACACACACACACACACAAACACACACACACACACACGGTACTATAGTAACAGAAGAAGGAGAACTTCATTCCACCAGTGGTGAAGAGGGAAGAGTAGTCAGGGGAAGTTTAGTAGATTTAAACTGAATCTTGAAGAATGAGTAGGAGTTAAATAGATGAGAGAAGAACATTTCAGGAAGACAAAATGATATATTCAAATCCATGGATGCATGAAACTACATGATACAAACAATTTTGTATAAATAGATGTGAGGTTTTATAGAGATTGGGAGAGGTTAAAGGAAGATAACTGCACAGATATGTTGGGGTCATATTATTTCAGGCTTTGTTTTGTCATAATAATGCCTTATATCATATACTTTCCAGTTTACAAAGCAATTTCACATTGATTATTTGCAATTCATAATAACCCTTTTTTAGGAGGCAGAACCTATTTTAGTTATTTAATTCTCTGTCATTTTTAGTTATTTTAAATATCAAAAACCACACTAGATTTTACTTTTTCTTCTCAATGTTTGTCTGGGGGGAAGGCATAGTAGAAATGAGGACAGAAGTACATCAGTTACCCAATTCTGATTTTAAAACTGTCAACAACAATAACTGTGGAACTAATGTATACTATCCCCATTCCTGCTGTAGCCCCCTAAAAATACCACTTCCTATATTTGATCAACATGATGTAGCAGCATTTTCTGCTCTCAAAGATTTCTTGTAGCCAGTGCTCTATGCCTTTACTAGAAAATTGCAAGTTAAATTCTAATCTTAGAAAAATAAGGTATTAATTGAAATTCTGTTTTCAGTATTGTTACTTTTTTCCTATAAGCCTGATTATTTTATTAATAGTAGATCCTGCTATTTTCTCAGTAATTATATTGCCAAACATTCTTTAAAGGCTAGTTTGAATCTTTAACAGACATAATACAGTAATTTGTAAATGTTTTTTGAAAATCTGATTCTTGGATGTCTTTTAAAAATGGTATGACATCCAACTGATATAGAGCATCCTATTTATAATGTGGGCCAAGCACCATGCTGTAAACCAGTTACTATCATGATGATCAGATTGAAAATGAAATTGCATTTCTGTCAATTACTGAGTTGGCAACTGTTCAATATATCTTAGCAGCAAGATGAAGAGCGACGTCGGCAGCTGAGAGAGAGAGCTCGTCAGCTAATAGCAGAAGCTCGATCTGGAGTGAAGATGTCAGAACTTCCCAGCTATGGTGAAATGGCTGCAGAAAAGTTGAAAGAAAGGTCAAAGGCATCTGGAGGTGAGTTAAAGAATCTTGTATCATATTCTACACACAACCCAGAAATCCACAATGGACGTTTTGGGACTTTTTATTCTTACTTCAAAATGTGCATCAAATACATAAAGTTTCTAGCCTGTCGGTATGTTACAAAAAACTTAAAGCATAGTAAATCAGAAGATGACTATTGCCAATTTCCAAATCAACTCCAGAAGTACTTTGATTATGATTAAGTATGATTAGTACTCAAGAAATACTAAGAATATGATTTAGGAGAAAACTCAGACGGGCCTTGGTTTGTGATTCCCCATGATGCCTCATTAATTGTATTAGGAGTGAGTAAAATGCAATCAAGTCCTCAACATGTAGGTCACAAGACTTGTTAGTGGAGAGCTTTGGCATGAGAGATTTTCACTTTGAACCAGATCTTTGGAAAGTAGCTTTAACAGTGTTCCAGCATTATAGCCTGACATGTAAGCATTTTGAATAAGTCTCATATGCATTTCTTCTTAATCTCCTGATTCGAAGAGGGTCTTTTTCAATATCTGTAGAAATTATTCTAAGCTTTATTTTAGGACAAGGACTGTACATATAATTAAAGGGAATTTTAGTTTTGCCTCTCAGTGCTCAATTTGGGCATCTTTAACTTGAAACTTTTTACATTTTTATTTGAGTAGTATATTCAAGAGGCCTGTGGGGTTTTTTATTTCAAAGGTATGTGACCTATTTATCTACCAAAACATGCCAGGTACTTGTCCTGAGTTAATCTTAAATGCTAAGATCACTCTGGAGAGTAGGCAAGTGAGGACTCGAATAAGACCTTAGAGAACTGAAACAAAGGAAACCATTTCTAGGTCAATGATAAGTTTCTTCAAAGTAAACTGAAACTTACTGTTATTTCTAATTGATTCCTTATATTAAAATCTTACTGTTGCAGAGCATTCCAACCAATGCCTATAGCATATAACTTTCCATCCCATACATTTGAAAGCTGCTTTCCCAAGTAGCTGTGTATCTGTCCATCTGGTATTCTCAGAATGTTTGTTTCTTAGTTAAATCCTTCATCTTACCTTTTCAACTCCTGTCATTCAGAATTTTTATTACAGTTTCTATACTCACTACTAAAGTTTTATAGTAACAGCAGTAACTACTCACAGCTACATTATATAATGCTATTATAATTTGCTTTCATTTATGATTAGTAACAAGATGTTTCTTTGATATCATAAAAATTCCAGATATTCTAAGTAAATCTTAAAAATCTTTGCCTCCTTGCATCTCAGAAAGATAGAAAAAGCCTCATATTCTTGACCCTCCAGATAGACTGCCCTAAAGCTACTAATACTACCTCCGTGTGGTATCATAAACCCATAGAAGAGCAGTAATAATAAGATAGAGAGGCATCCACTGTCTCAATTTTTTTTTCTAACAGTGAGCAGATAACAATGCTAAATGAGTTGTGAACTCTGGGAAGGCTAAGAGTTAAAAATTTCTGATTAATGGTGTGGGATAAGTCAGCTGTGTAATTGGTCTTATCTCTATAATCCAACCCCAGTTAAGGCTAAGCCAGGACTAGACTAGGTAGAGAGACTTAGTCAGTGTTACAACCCCCAAAATGGGGATCTTCCCAACTTGGTAACTAGGGAAAGTGAAGACCTGATTTTGGCATCATTCAGCAGTCAACAAAGTGAATAAAGAACAAGTGAGGATTGGATCTCTGAAGCTAGCAAAGAAGTACAGACTAGAAAAGGAAAAGCCAGGTGAAATGAAGATGGGACAGGGTTCAACAGATGACTTATGAGAACCTGCTGAAGAGTCTAGACTGTTCCCTAAGGAGACCAAAGTGCCCAGGGTCCATTTCTCTCATAGGACACACCATACCTTGGATGTTGGAAACGGCCACATATCAGATGATGGGCTCTTAATCAGAGCTGAGGTTGAGCTACAAGCAGTGCAGGCCTATTCCTTGACCTCAGTGGTGGATATTGGCCTGTCTTCATAAAGGTGTATGGATCCGACTAGGTCTGCTCTGGCATCAAGGCCTAAGCTGAAGCTATCAAGGCCGGAGGCGGGGAAGAGACCTTTAGGTCAAGGGAGAGGGTAAAATTCCTGCCTAGAATTCAACCATTCATACATACACATTTATCTGTTTAGCAGTGCCAGTCACTGTGCTGGGCCGGGATTCGGCAAACTTCCTGGAAAGGGCCAGAGTAAATTTTTATAGCCTTCTCAGACCATATGTTCTCCGTCTTAGCTACTCGACTCTGCTCTTGTAGTCTGAAAGCAGGCATGAACAATATGTAAATTAATGGGCATGCCTCTTATTTACACCAAAATGGTGGTGGGCTGGATTTTGCCCCCATGCTATAGTTTGCTGACCCTTACATAGCAAATTAGAAATTCACTTGATTTCACAAGAGTCTAATTCCTAAATGAAAATAACCCTATGGGGTTGATAAGTCAGGGGAAACAGTTAACAAATTAGTGTCCATTCTTCCAAAGTCTAATGGGAATTATCAGGTCTGAATAAGGAATAGTGTGAAAGGAGGAGAGAGAAATGAGTAGGGACCAGCCTAGGAGACAGACTAGGGTGGGAAAATTTTTGGAAGCAGTGGTCCAAAGTGACAAAGAAGAGGGGGTAGTCAAGAGCTGAAATAATCAGGTGAAAGCACAACCTAGGGGACGTGTTGAACATGATACTCAAACTCACTGCCTGAACCTACTTGAAAAGCCTGTTTTTTTTCCATTCTCAGCAGCCAGCCTCAGTGAGGAAAGGAAAACTTAGTAAGTTTGAGGTGAGGTGTCATAAGCCTCAGGTGTCCGCAGAAAATATATGCAAGATATTTTAGGTCATGTAAAGCCAGGTATTCAAGCATCCCACTTGCATCCTATTTCAACCAGAAGTAGCCTAATTCTTGTGAAATAGCAGAATCAGTCCAAGGAGCTACAGCCTAGCTTTTACTTGTCCTCCTCTTGACATAATTTTAGGACTTAGAGGAGAGTCAGGTGATATTGTGGTATACTACATGTGTTTTTTCAATTTCTGCTTCATTGTTTAGTTATAGACCTATAACAGCCTCCTTTTAAAATCCTCATTTTAGGTAACAAACTTGTGGGTTCATTTATTGTATTGATCTTACTTGGCAAGGTACAGTTGTTTGTGGATGAATTGTGGTATTTTCATTTTTAGTTGTATGATATTGTGGTCAGAGAATATGCCCTGAATTTCTGCTTTGAGAATTAATAAGTTTTTATTTTGGCCAAATAAATGTTACATTTTTATTAATGGCCCATGGGCACTTGCAAGGAAGGTGTTTATCTAGTTTGAAGATGATATTATAATATATATTTGTTATATATTACATGGGATATTGTATATGATATAGATTTTGTATATTTTGTGTCCTTATGTATGTGTGTATATTTTGTGTATATATGTCATATATGTATTTTTTTATTCTGTAGCTTATCACTTTGGTTTGGATTAGGTGAGGGTCATTGAACTTTTAAACTGACATTTTTGCCTCTCTTTGATTTAGATGGAGTAGTGTACTTTGTTTTTGCATTTCAAATGAATAAATGAAAATTTAAAAATTTTATCCATGAGAATGTTTGTGTGCCTGCATTATCCTTATTTCAGTTATGGCAAATAGATTTATCTAAATTTGTTGACCCAAAATAAAATCTTACAGACCTTCAGTAATTTTTATTTTCAGCTTCTATTAATAATATATTTGTATTGTTTTCTATCATTTGTTTGATTTCTACAGAATAACTTTAAAAGTTATGAATTTTATAGGGGACCTTCAATGAGAATTTTAAAATCATGATACAAATGAGAAATTTTATTCTGAATATTTTTTTTTTCCTGGGAAGAAACAGTTTCATGTACACTTAGGTACAATCTCTATGTTCTCTAAACCACCATTTTGTATGAATTTTTTTTTAATTAATTAATTTATTTATTTTTGGCTGCGTTGGGTCTTCATTGCTGCACACAGGCTTCTTCTAGTTGCGGGGAGCAGGGGCTACTCTTTGTTGCGGTGCACGGGCTTCTCACTGCAGTGGCTTCTCTTGTTGCGAAGCACAGGCTCTAGGCGCACAGGCTTCAGTAGTTGTGGCTCGCAGGCTCAGTAGTTGTGGCTCACGGGCTTAGTTGCTCCGCGGCATGTGGTATCTTCCCAGACCAGGGCTTGAACCCGTGTCCCCTGCATTGGCAGCCAGATTCTTAACCATTGCACCACCAAGGAAGTCCCTGTGAATATGTTTTTAATGGTAGCCTTAATTTCTTTTTTTAAAAGTGCAGATATTCTTTTTTTACTGTCACCAGATATCCTGATTTTTCATTCAGTTTATTTATAAATGATAAGTGTTGTAAGACTGGCCTTATTGCTGTGCTATTAATCATACCATTGGGATCCCCATTTTGCTTATAGTGCTGTACAGTTTCAGCTGGAATGCATTGTCTCATTCCAGTGTATATACAATCTCTTTTTACCTTTTCCTACATACATTATACATGCCATGCTTGCAAACCACCTTCCATTGTGTATTGGATCTCTAGTTTACTTTCTGCCACGCTTACCTACTGGATTTTCAGTGGTTAGCCATAAAGATATATATAATCTTATAGATATCATATATATAATATGTAATATTTTAAACACACACACAAAGACAAACATGCACTTTAATTCTGCTAAAATGCATTTAGAGTATTTTGACAGGTGTTAAGAAATGTGTAACATTTTAACTATTGAAAAGAATTTGTGTTCATTGTAAACCTGAAGTCAGTGAATGGAAAGAAAGTGGAAACCTATTCTTAAGAAAACCTGAGCTGTATGGGAGATCAATTTTTACTTTTCCCCTTCCCAAATAGTAATCCTTTTATCTAAGGTTAACAATACATATATAAACATTGAGTTAACCCACTCAGCATTACTGGTGAGTGGTAGTATAGATAGAGATTTCATTTAGCCGGGAAATAAAATGAATGGCACCTGTTTAACATCACACAGGAGCCTGGCACTGTGTAAAGGGGTAATGAATATCCCACTGCATAACCCCAGGACCTGAAGTACCCATATCCAACCACAGTTCCAGACTTAGCTTCTTTTCATAGCAGTGCTGTCCTTCTAGTCACTGGCTGGAGAGTCATCTGCCTCACTCTTCCTCTCCTCGGTATCCCGCCCCCAACCACCCAATATCCAGTTTGTTTTCGAGTCATACCCACTCCCAGTTCTTTTATGATAGGTTAAGCTCTCCATACTACTTACCTGGAGGTTATAACAGTCTCCAACTTGGATTTCCTGCCTCCAGCCTTTCTGTGCTAGAGTCCAACATCTTACTCAGCAATCTCGCATGAAGGATGCTGTCACATGGCTCCAGGGATTGCACTTCCATGTGCAATCCCTGGACCACTTTTTCTTTCACGTGTGAAGGCATATCAGAATGTAAGCAAGAGTGATATTTTAGGAATAATACTGGAGCTACTCTAATTTATAAAAAAAAAACATAAGCTTCAGTGCTTATATTACTAGTGATTATTTTATAAATATTTCACAACTGATTACCATGAAACACTGTGGTAAGAAACTGCTTATATAGACTGCTGTCTGTTAAACAGCACATTGCCGATCATGTTTGAACACAAAGTCTCTCCGTTCCTACCAAGTAAAATTTAAACTTCCCATCCTACCCTTCAGTGCTCTCTGCAGTTTTACCTTTCAAGTCTTACCTCCCGTTATTTCCCTTTAAGTATGCTTGAGCAAAATAAGACTTTATACCATTCTTTGAACATAACCTACCCTTTCCTGCTCTCATGCCTGTAGTGCCCTTCCCTCAATTGTACTTTTTGAAATCCTGTACGTTTCTGAAGACCCAATTTAAAGGTTAGTGCTTCCAAAAAATAATTCCTGGTGCTACTGGCAAAGAATAATCTTTTCCTCCCTTGAGTTTGCTCTATACCTTATTTTTACCCCATAACACTTAACTGTCCTACATCGTATTATAGTCATTTGAATGTATAACTTTAAGGTGGAATAAGTGTCTTATACAACTTGGTATCTCTTCAATATCTAGCAGTGTTTTGTAAATTGCAGATCCGGCGTATAGTAGAAGTTTCTTGAATAAGTAAATGAATGAATGTTTAATTTTTTGTTTTCACTCTATATTAATTCTGGTCAGTAGTAACCAATAAAGGCTGATTGCAGCAACAAAGTACTGTACTCTAAGAACTATGGGTAGTAAACTATCTCTGATAAGAGGAAGTGTTCTGCATACTTACTTGGCACTCAGGAAATATTTGTTAATTCATTTCCCTTTACTACAAAATTATTTAGAGAAGAATTTTTGAGGATAATGAAGATGAAGGTACTGACTTTTATGAAATTAGTCAAATAGTTGTACTAAGCATAGTTGATTAGAAAAGATCTCTCAACTAATTGTACTTAAATAATATAGCCAAGTATAATACCTTAGCGATTTGAAAGCATTTAGCAGTGCTTCTCCCCTGGGGGCATTTCTCATTCTTTTTATTTGTGTTGTATTCTTCTAAATGGCTTACATAGTACATAGGAAGTCTTCAATAAATGTAAACTATTATTAATATTAATGCTCATAGTAAATATTTACTTGGGAAGCCCAAAATCAAACACAAAGCTCTACAGGGAAAAGGACAAATATTGAAGGTTTAAGCCAAAGCTATAGAATTTAGTATTTCTCAATTGTAATAACCTTTGGAACACCTCATTATTAATAAAAGTTGCCCTATGAAAAATAAACTGTAGAATAGTAGGGATAGTCTTCTACTCCCAGGGCTAGACAGATATTTCTCCAAAAGGTACATTGCCTGTCAATAGCGGAATTTAAAGCTTAACTTCTAATATACAAGTCAAATTACTGCTATGACTTTTTAAATGTATAATGTTCAAAATTACTTAACCATTTTTATCACTAGGGTTTAAAAAGGAAAAATATGTAATAGAAATCTTTTTAAAAATGATACCATTAATTAATTATGACCTAAGACATTTTGCTAAGTGTATAAAAAAATAGTGTGACTACCTTATTCCCATGTATTTACTTTTGAATAACAAGTGTTTCTACCAGCCTTATGTCTTCCAAGATGTACTGTCTTAATTGTTTCTGAACTTTCTTTTGCATAAAGGTACTGTCTATTCTTGTCTCAATCTTGTCTCTTAATTCATCCATAATGCTTTTGATAATATTTCATTAATAGCACAAAAGCATTCAAGTCTTCATGCAAATGATTTAAATATAGCTACAAGTTTATAAAGAATGAGTTGTTTCTTCATACATTTATATCTAATAAATGATAAAAATGTGAAATTTAGAAACGTTATTTGATGACTTTGTTACCAAACCAACTTTATTTTTTTTTAATATTTTTATTGGTTTGTTTGTTTGTTTTTGGCTGTGTTGGGTCTTCATTGCTGTGCGCGGGCTTTCTCCAGTTGCAGAGAGCGGGGGCTACTCTTTGTTGCAGTGCGCGGGCTTCTCATTGTGGTGGCTTCTCTTGTTGCTGAGCATGGGCTCTAGGCGTGCGGGCTTCAGTAGTTGTGGCACGCGGGCTCAGTAGTTGTGGCTTGTGGGCTCTAGAGCGCAGGCTCAGTAGTTGTGGCGCACGGGCTTAGGTGCTCCACGGCATGTGGGATCTTCCCGGACCAGAGCTTGAACCCGTGTCCTCTGCAGTGGCAGGCGGATTCTTAACCACTGTGCCACCAGGGAAGTTCCCCAACTTTTTTTGTGTACTGTTATTAGAGATTACCAGTAGATTACATTTTAAAACATAGGGATTCAAGGAGCTCAGTGATTCAGAGACAGCATGTGACAAATTGTCAAAATTTTTGCATCTGCTTTGATGTGACAATTCATCTTTGACATATGAATGTAAAATATAAATGTTAATCCAGTAGTGAAAAAGTAACTTAAAACTGATTTCTTAACTTGCTCATCTGTGTCAGACCTGAATTTGAACTGTCATTACAATACTAATTTTTTTCCTTAGTGTTTCTAACAAATGATATAAAATAGAAATAATTTACTAACATTATTGCTACATTTTCCTACAGATGAAAATGATAAAGTTGAGATAGATACTAACGAGGAGATTTCCGAAGGCTTTGTTGTAGAAGGTGGAGATGAACTTACTAACTTAGAAAATGACCTTGATACTCCCGGTAATTTCAAATTATAAATACTTTGTGTCCTGCTGCATGGCAAACTCTTATATTTTTATTATAACTGTTTATTAACTATTAAAACTGTTATATTTTTATTATTATCTCATTAATCATGATAATAAGTTCTTTTAGTAGTTTTATTACATCTTACACCCTCACAAATCATTTAGCTAAATCCACTTTCCATCAATTTTATGTTATTATTTTGTTTTAGGCTTAATGTTAAAATTAGCAATAACATTGAAATAACAAATTTTAGTTTTTCTCTTATTACTGAGATTCAGTTTTATATTTTATGTTATATGGGACAATTTGTAGACATTTTATGATTGGTTCCCTTCTCAGCCTAAATATTTTGTTGTGATGTTGTAAGGTATAGATGTAGTACCTATGGAATGCTTCAAATGTAAATCTAAACCATGGATCAGATTTTCTGATTTGGTTTGGAATTGATAGTCTTAGTGGTAATATTATTTTATAAATTTTGTGCTTACCTTAAATATTTAAATATTACTACTAATAAATTATTTTATACATACTTAATAACTGATCACAATAAAACTCTTTGAAAACTGCTTATATAGATTACTATTAAATTCATCTCATATTGTATATCAATAAATATTATACCGATAATCACATTTGCAATTGAACTTCTGAGTTACTGTATAAAATATAAAGGTACTTGCTGATGATTAAGTAGATGAGTGTTCCATATGCACTACCTTTATTAGTCAGCAGCAGGTAGCTTTGTATATGTGAGAGGTTCCATAAATACTTATTGAATTGCATTCTTATAGCAATAAAAAGTCTTTGGCAGTCTCTTTAAACTTAAAGGTAAGAAAGTGAAATCCCTAATATTTATCTTTTCCTGTAAAAAGCTACAGGGAGGGAGAGCAGGTATTCTTCCCAGCCCTGGCATGTCCCTACAATGCTAACTTGCTTTGTTTCTTCCCTATTTGAAATCATGCTGTTACTTCTCCAAGAAACAATCAAACATGGTCTTCCTAACTATAGAGAGCACCCAAAAAAATCTGTGTCTTTTGTCAGTAGCTCCTTCATGGTCTAGTATTAAATAATACTTTTACTAGATACAGGTCAGTATATTTATAATTGTACAAGTCCAGGAGAATGCTGATATTTAACGAAACTTAAAAAAAATTTAACCCCAAATTAAGACTGAGTTTTACTTATTTCTATTTAAAATACTTTAGAACTTGGGTAAGTTTGATTTTTCTTTTTGAAAAAAATTTTTGTTGTTGCTTACCCACCCTCTCACCACAACCACCATCAAAGTCTTTAGTAGAAACCAGTATCATCTCTTTACCACGGAGGGCATCCAGAAGTACAGAATTAAAGCCTTAACATTCGATTCATGGAAGTATAAAATCAGTGACAATAAGTGGTACATATTTCCTGATTTAACAATAGATTATGAAGACAGGAGAAATTAGCCCTTTCTTGGGTAAGGTAAGGAGAATTTTCTAGTTTTAGTTATAGCAACTTTGTGGGATATTTTAATGTATTTAAAGGTTGGTTAATATTAGGCCTAACAGGCTTGATTCTTGTCCTTCTTAAAAACACTCTTCCTACTTTTTGTATACCTAAAAAGAAAACACATCTCAGTCTTCCTGTTTTTGGAGTTAACTAATATATTGTTTACAACTCTTCAGCATGCCAGTAAGTGTTGGCGAGTGCATAGGACAGACTTTCCAATTCAGACTATGGTTTATTTCATGGCAGTAAGAAATAGGAATGCAAACTGGAATCTGGAAGCATGTAGCATACATTATGATTTTTTATCCTGGCTTTATTTTCCCCAAAATTCTTTTTTTAATATGTATATTAAAGTCATAATTTTTTAATAATAAGTTGTTTAATCTTTATCTTGATTTGACCATAGTTCATCAGATATTGTTTAAAAGAGAAGCCTGGCAATATAAACTGACCAATTTGCATGAAAGTAATGATAATAGCATTTATTAAGAGTCTTACAATTAGAAAACTTATTAATCTTTATGAAAAATATCATTCATCAAATGGTTGGCATGTCTTTTATAATCATTTTATTAAAGAGTTGCTTTGAGTGAATTTGTTTAAATAGAATTATTTGTTTCCATTCGCTTCTGAACTATTTTATTAAATAAAGATTAATTTACTTGCTAAAAATAATTTGAAATTGTTTTTTTAAAGTTATAGCCATTTTTTATTTATTTTAAATTTCTATCCATATTTCAGACATTCCAAAATGTGATAATCTTTATTGTACTTCTGCCCTCTGATTAGAAGGTATTTGTAAACATATACCCTGTTTCAACGCTGGGTATATATGTATACCCATAAACATTGGAACATTGGATTCTAACAGTGTGTACATGACTGTCTAAGATCATGTTAAGAACTTAATATGGCATTATATGTCTAAATTTAATATACTAGAAGAATTGAAACAATAAAATAATATAATTTATAATCAAATGTGTTACCTCTTTTAAATACCTACTTTGTAATACCTTGTTTCATTATGTACAGCCTATACTGTTGCTAATATAAATATGTACATCAAATATGGGCTTAGGTTTTCAGGTAAGCATAGCTGCTATTAACTGTAGAATAACTAAATAGTCTTTAGGCATGTTGACTATATTCTTTAAGGGGACTGATTTTGGGGAAAAGTACATATATATGAATGTATATCATACACACACACACACACACACACACACACCAGAATATATGCTAAGAGACTAGATTTTATTTATTCCCACCACAAAAAAGAAATGATAATTTTGTGACATGATAGAAGTGTTAACTAATGCTATGGTGGTAATCATATTGCAATATATAAATGTATAAAATCAACACATTGTACATCTTCAACTTACACAATGTTACATATCAATTATGTCTCAATTTTTAAAAAGGGAATATAGTCAATATGCCTAAAGACTACTTAGTTATACTATAGTTATATGGTATGTAGTATAGTTTATGTATACATACATACATATATATATAAAGAGTTCTGCTTCTCTTTTTTTTCAATATAGTAATATTTTTATGAAGTCCTTTAAATTGATAGCCTACACATCTAAATGCATCTCATACAGTTATTCATAGTATTTGCATATTTAACAGAACAAAACACTAAGTTGGTGGACTTGAAGCTGAAGAAACTCCTAGACACTCAGCCACAGGTGGCAAATTCACCTTCCAGCGCTGCTCACAAAGCTATAACTGAAAGTTCAGAGCAAGACATTAAGGTAAATCTTACTTGTTTGAAATATTTGACTTAGTATCTGTGTATTCTAATTTCCACTGGCACTTCATAATCCTAAAGTCAGTTTCTTACCAAATTCTTCACATTAAGATTAAGATATACAAATTTTTATTAAATAGCCAATAAATTAGATACCAGTATGGTAATCAGTATTCAGGTACTGTTTTTCAGAGAAACTACTACTTGAAGTTGATATGTCAGTAAAAGTAAAAACTATTCTTGACTTCTGTATGCATTTGTATTTTGCTAACGAGAATGTTGCTAAGAGAATTCTAGCATATTCTATCATCTTCAGCCTTTGACCTGTTAAGATGAATTAATTCCTGAAGATGGTATGTGAATATAAATTTTTAAGATACTTGCATGTGCTTTGTGCCAATATAAATCTTACCTTGTGTAAGATTTTAGCCAAAATGCAACATTATAAGATGATGATGATAATGATGATGATTTGTAGTATTTATATTATCCCCACTCAAGCCATCCCCCCTTTTCCTTGCACTGTATCGTAAATATTTCTCTAGCTTTAGGGCATTTCTAGTCTTGTATAACTTTTTCACCCACCTGCGGACTATGGGGACTGCCCTGCTGACTGAAAGGATTTCCTTCCCCTGACATAGAGATGCTTTGAAGTCCCAAAACAATGACTTTCATTGCTTTTCCCTTATACTGTCGGTTTCTATAAATTGGTGATGAAAGTGTGTGGCAGCACCAGAGGACTTTTGGTCACTATCTTTGAACAAAAGGAAGCCTGGATCAGGTCTGATTTTTTGCGTTCAATTTAGCTTTCTGCACTGGATTTAATGCAGAATGAAGCTGGACTAAGAATAATACAATGGATTGAAAAGGCTAACTGAATTAGTGGGTTTAGAGGAATACATTTGTAAAGTGGCAGAAGTCCCTAGTCATAAAAAGGTTTCTTAAGATGGGATTTGCTGGCTAATCGCACTGATATTTTAGCATGTTGCCAGGCCTCAAAAAATTTAGCCGTGTTTGTTTATTTTGGTAAAGACTTGAGTTTTAGACTATTGGGCAGTTATTATGATAACAGTAGAATACACACTTTTCTTAAACAAACAAACAAACAAATAAATAAAGGCCATAATTGTTTCTATCCTAGCTACATAGCTAGCATATTATAAGCATGATACTAATAATAAATATATAACTTAAAAAAATAAAACAGAGGTATTTTTATTCTTAAGGTTTAATTATCTAAATAGATGCAGTTGTTTTTGCTTTCCAAAAAGCTCTTAAATGTAGTTATTTTCAAACTTATTCCAACAAAATGTGTGCTTTAAACAGCTTGTCTTTGTATGGATCTTTTTAGTTAAGATTTTTTAAATGGTGCTTATAAAGAACATATAGAGTCCATCTGTTCTCTTGAAGCTTTCAGCATTGATTTGGGGTTTTATTTTTTTAATAAAATGCAGTTTACACGTTTATAAATGAGGCATTCTGTGTTTGTGGAAAAGGATAAACTGTTACCTTCCCTTGAGGATTCTGTATCCCAGGCCTCCTTGAGGCTAGAGAATAGGCCATTGGAGGACTCCCTCATTACTGATTGTCTCAATGCAGAGGAAGGGCAAAGTCTTGGTAGCTTTTGATAACCAGTTTCAGCATTCAGCAGGCTTAGCTATTAGTCATGCATCTTAGCCTTTCCCTATTTACTTTCAAAACACTTAATAAAAATAATAAAAGATTAGGTATAAAATGAAATATTTGTTTGGTACACAGCACCACGGTATCTGCGGCTTCCACACACTGCAGTGGTTCAGTCTTCTGGGATATTTCTTGTTGATAGAACCATTTGAATTTGTTACCAGTATTAACATAGGAAGCTCTGGAAAAGATAATTGTAGTTTCCTTAGCTGTAAAGGGCTTACTTACAAATCTGGCTTTGGAAAGTTATAGCTGATGAAATGCAGTTCAGTGGGGTAGTGTTATAATCCTACCTTTTAGCCTTCATCCAGCATTAGTGGTTTATCTCAATGGGCATAAAATTAGAAACTAGTTCTTCTTGTCATACAAGTCTGTGGGACTGTACAAACAGATGGGGCAGAATAGTGGGGCTGGGGTGGTGGGGCAGTGGTAGACAGAGGCAGTGTGGCTTTTAAATGATACATATCATCAGAAGAAGACATGGGGGTTCACAGTATCTAATGAATCACGGTTATCAAGAATGATCCTCCATTTAAACCATGTCTCCCAAAGGTTTCAGTTACAGGCAACAGACCTTGCTGTTGAGCTATTTAGAACATCTCTTTATAGTCCTTTTTTCTTTCAAAACGTTTCTAAGTTGGCATTATCTTAAATCAGTAAAACTTGTTTTACTAATGTGTAATTTCACGTTTATAAGATCAGGACTCTCTTACTACATTTGTTTCACTTTTAGAATGGCACAGAAGATCTCCGGACTGAGCGATTACAAAAAGCAACAGAACGATTTAGAAATCCTGTTGTGTTTAGCAAGGATTCTACAGTAAGAAAAACTCAACTTCAGTCTTTCAGTCAATATGTTGAGAATAGACCAGGTAGGAACACTTTTTTAAATGTTTTCCCATCTTATGATTTAACAATATTTATATATATATATGGAAGCTGATAATGTAAATCCACATTTCAATACACAAATATCAAGCTTTATAATAATTTTACATGTCTTTCCCTTTTTTTTTAAGAGATGAAAAGGCAGAGATCAATACAGGAAGATACAAAGAAAGGAAATGAGGAGAAGGCAGCAATAACTGAAACTCAGAGGAAGCCATCAGAAGATGAAGTGCTTAATGTATATTAATTTTTTGTGTGGTTTCATGATTGCTGATAATTCCAAACTGTATGTGGAAATAGTGCCTTTATTTGTTAAAATGAGATGTTAGGTTTTTTAAGATGTCAATCTCCAGTGCATTCAAAGCAGAGTGAGAGGGGTGCACTGTTGAATTAGTCTGCAGTGTGGTGATAATTGTCAGATAAAAAAAATGAATTTTTCAGAGTTCCACAGCCCCAGCTTCCTTGAGACATTTCCATCAGGGCACTTCCCATAAAGAGATTCCAGTATTGATCTACTGGGAGGATTTTAATTATTACAATAGCAGATACCGCAGAGCTGCAGTTAGAGGGAAAAGTCACATGAGACCTGCTAGAATTTCTCAGCCAACCCATTTTGTTGGCTTGGGTTAATGGGTGTTCAACCTTTCCATTATCCAGATCAGCCGTGAATTACTAGCTGAATGATGTTTGCATTAATATAATATATATGGTAATTTCTTCACTTAATTAACGGGGAGGTTCAGCTCAGTAGGGGTATGGGCTGATCATGTGTAAAATTGATTTGTGAGGGAAATATTTGATAGACCGCAGGGAGAAAGCTGCTTTTGATGGACAGCTGCGGGACAGAAGCAGGAAGAACAAGTTTTAACTTGAATTTTTGTCTGGAAGCACTGCTCTCTTTAGTGGTGATACTTTTTTTTTTAATTATTATTATCTCCAGTTTGTATAAATATTTTCTTTGTTTTTACTGTTAAAATTGTCTACTATGGATTTTAAAATCCTTGCAAATGTAGTCAGTTACAAACTACATTTTAGAGCTGTAAAAACTTCTCATTTTTAAGTTCTCGTTTTAAAGTTGTTTTACTAAAACCTGGCACGTCTTAATACATAGAAGAGCTAACTGGTATATCCTGATGAAATATTTGGTATAATTTATAAGATACAGAATATTTGAGTGTACTATATACTCACACTAAAGAAATCTGACTATAAACTTTGTTACTATTTTTAACTGAACCAATCAGTACAAGCAATGAAGTTTATGTGTTGCTTATCACTTCTGTTTTCTTATATCTTTGTTGCTTTTACTATGTTTGTTTTGTCCCTCTGGATGGAAATGAGAATAGTCCTTTTTGAAAATGCTCTGCTGTCTGACAGATAGATACAAAAAGCATTCACCAGATTCCAGATTTTAAAGCTACCATTAGCATTTATTCTGTTGTTATAGTTTTTCTGTTTTATTTCATAGTGAGATGGGAGAATATCCACTTTGTATGAATCTTTTAAAAATACAGTAACTTATTTGATCAGTCTGTCCTGAGACATTATCAATTTCATGATTTTTTAAAATACTTCAGCTTTAAGTTTGTCAGCTACCATAGTCAGTTTAACAATAAGCTGGTTTAAATTGAGTTCATGTGTGAGTACAGTTTACTGGTTCCAAAGATAAATAAGTTATACGTATGGTTAGACAGGTTTGTTGATTATGAGAATTCCAAAATATCCTCGTAAATAACATGATTCTTGATTTTGTTTCTTGTTTAAGGAGTAACGAAAGAGAATTCCTCATGGCTTCTTAGAGATTAATATGCTTCTAGGTAGGGAAGGGATTTGACACAAGAATGTTGTTCACATTTATTTCTCTGAATAAATATTGTAAGTGCTGATATTAGTAGTGGTAGTGGTGAGAGTAATCACTTAAGCAGTTCTTCAGTATTTCTCAGCTACTTAGGAAACTAACCCCTAGAAATGCCACAAGACAAACAAGCATTCCAAAGGAAGCTATAATTTATCAGTTTGGTACTATACCATGAATAACCCTGCCCCCTAACGATTTCGATTTGTAATAGGAAAATAAAAAGTAAGCCTATATTGGTACTTTATAATAGAACTGCTACTTCAAATAAAACTTCTAAGGATAATTTATTTTAACATGCTTGGTTGTAAAAAGTAAAATTTCAGGTTGAAATCCAAATTTGGTTAAATGGAAGATTAACCAAATCAGTGTACTGGTGGCATTAGATCCAGTGTAGCAAGGTTTGAAACCACCTGTCAAGTTAGAATTCGCAGCTACAATAATTAGTAATACATCAACAGAATGACATGTTAAAGTACAGAAGCCAGCTGGAGGGGAAACTGGAGATATTAGAAACTTCTCTTTTATCATTTTTTAAAAATACTTTAATATACATAGTACAGTTACTATGAAAAGAAGAAATGTATCTTTTTAATTTTATATTTTTGTAAGAACAAATCTGATTTTTTTCAGGATAGATTCTTTAAGAAGCAATTCCTTAGTTAAATTCCATTTTTATATATTACACTTTTGAATTAAAGATGTCATTGGTGTTTGTTTTGACAGTCACCAAGGGAAAATTATCTTCTATCCTTGTCCATGCTTAAATCACTCTGACTCAACTCTAAGGAGAATTTTTTATTACTTAGTGTTAACTTTTTAAATCTGGCAAATCTGGGTGTTAAATTATAAATATAATACTAAACAGCCACAATTTTCTCTATTTACAAAAGTTTTGCAATATTTATAATTCATATGAAAATTTTTTGAATCACAGGGCGTTGCTCTTAGGTACTAAGAGTGATACTAAGGGCGTATTTGGTTCTCTAGGTAAGTGCTTTACTAAGTGTTTGTAGAAAGGAAAAATGCAACTTACAAGTGATTTTTTTTTCTTTCCTGTTTGTTCTCGTTAACAGAAAGGGTTCAAAGACACCAGTCAGTATGTTGTAGGAGAATTGGCAGCACTAGAGAATGAGCAAAAGCAAATTGACACCCGTGCCGCGCTGGTGGAGAAGCGCCTTCGCTATCTCATGGACACAGGTACGGTGCCCAATTACACTGTAAACAGTTTTGGCAAATTGAGCGTTCACAAACTCTTATAGAGTTTTGGAAGTGTGAATCTTTGAAGCCTGAATGTTCAGCAGAACTGCCCTGAAAATAAAAAGGCTGCGATTTGCAGCCACCTCTCTGGGCCCTGGTGATAAGAGTGCCTTCATGGGAAGTGATAACTCGCCCTGATACCGTGTGAGCCAGCACTATTGAACAGTGTGCTCATCCATGCAGAGTTGGAATACACATCTGTGCCTCATTGATATGCCACTGCTTAAAAAAAAAGTAAGATCTTCACTGTTCTACTGATTCATTGGGAAAAAAAAAAAGATTTGGCCAGCTAAAGCCATGTACTGCATGAAACAGAGCACTATGCATAGGGGACATCTCCACGGACTAGATCACTGAAATTTGAGAATACTATCTGGTTACTGATGCTCCACAATTTTTTTTCAAGAGAACTGGTTTTTAAATGTCTGTAATACTTTGTGTCACAGTTGCATTTGAAAGGATTAAGGTATATAGGAAGGTTTGTAAAAATGGTTTAGAGCAGCAAGTTAGCTCCTAACCAGAGGGTAGATTGGCATTTAATGCTGATTGCCAATAGTGATTGAATAGATCTAAGTGTACAGTAAGCTATTGGAAAATAAAAAAACTGTATGTGTGTATATTTTAAAGATATATATATTTCCTTAAAATATATGTCTCTACATATATATTTCTTTAAAATGCTGCTCCTACAAAAGGGGTAAAAATGGGAAATAAATTCAAATCATTCATACCAAATTAGAAGTACACTATATTAAGTAAAAAAATGTCAAAATGTAAGTGGAAAATCTATTCCTTTAATCTAATTAATTGCTTTAATTTTATGGCAGTGTTAAAGTAGATTAGTAAAGTAGATTAGTAAATTAGTAGTAGATTAGGATTGGAAAGCTTTCTTGAACTTTTTCTTCTCTATTTGCCAAAGATATATTTATAATTAAAGAACTCCTCCAGAAATAAGCATTTATATGGGACATTTGAAAATTGCCTACATTAGTGAAATCAGAACATACTAGAATGTGAAGAGACCTTTGGCTTTATCTGGCCGGATTGGTTTCAAGCTGTGTTCTGTGGAGACTTTAGGGCTTCTTCAGAGACACCTCGGGGCTGGCAGGACAATAAGGGAGCAAGCAGGTAGACGTCTGGGTTTCTTACCTTACTTCAAACAGAGTAGCTCTGAGTTTATTTATCTGAAATAGCGGGCTTCTTGGATGAGTTCATTTAAAGAAAAGGTTCTACTGGTTAAAATTTAAAACAAAACAAAAAAAGGTTTTTTTTATTTTTTGAAAACTATTACCTAACCTTCTTATTATACAGAGGAGACAGAGGCACAGGAAAAGCTCAGTGCCACATAGATCAGGCTGACCTTCAACTAGCATGCAAGTCACCAGAACCCTATTATACCATACCCTTCCTGCTATGCCAAGTTACCTAGAACATGTTTATCATCGCCCTAACAAGTTACATGTATGCTCATTCATATACATAGACTTTTGTGTGGATTCAACAGATATGCCATAAACCAACATATGGCTTCACATTTGCATTTTTCCTTTGGTCTCTGAAGGTTTTTGAAAATATTATGTTAACTATATTAAAAATGTAAATACTAGGTAGTGTAATTTCTGTAATACATTTTTAAATTATTTCCTTTATATATTTTAAGGAGACTTTTTTTTTTTAATTCTTTCAAGTAGACCACCTTTCCTCTTTGTGTTGGATAAATTAGATGTTACTATAAAAAAGCCTTGTGTCACAAGAGAAAAAGCTAGAAATTCTGTTTCCTTTCCTTGTTTCACACTTGGAGCCTGATTTATTGAGGGTTCTAACCAAAATAGACTCAAGTTCTCCTCCCCATACTACATATTACCAGTGAAGCTTTGTAGTGGCCCCAACTAGAGATCATTTATCATCTGAAAGATAGTGAGGGACTACAGATTGATTCTAGAATCTCTTCAGGGCTTTATATTCCATACTACACAGGACAGAATCTAGTCTAGACTGGATCTGCTAGACTTGGTTCCCCAACTTGATAAATGCCAAGAATCCCCCTGGATTGTATTGAACCTCCTCCAGCTCAAATAATGGTCTCCCAAGATTTGCCTAAAGCCTGGGTAACAACTGAAGTAAAAGATAAGGTGTTAGAAAGGAAAAGCATATATTTATTCATCCTTTTCCTTTTTGGGGTTCCCATACTTCCAACTTTTCATTTATTATAGAAGCTAGTACCTTTTCTCTGGTGTGTTAGAGTTTTTGTGTACTTTCTGAATCTCAGCCTTAGAATTAAGCAGAGCAGATAGTATCCATATTCTTTACATGATAAAACTGAGCCTCAGATAGGGAAAATGGCTCATATAAGATGGCCTAATTACTAACAGCTGAGTTAGGGCTTGAACCCAAGTTTTTAGGTTTTCTAGCTCTTGAGACAGTTCTCTTTTCCCACTATATCTTTTTTATAGCAAAAGCATACTTTACCGGCTATTTCAATTTTTATATACTTGTAGGTACTGACTATATACAATTTTTAATTGTATTGATTTGAAATTCACGTATAAAATTAACCATTTTAAAATGTACAATTCAGTAGCATTTACTACATTCACAGTATTGTACAATCACCACCACTATTTCCAGAGTTTTTCATCACCCTAAACAGAAACTCTGTACTCATTAATTCCTCATTTTCTCCTCTCATGGTCCCCTAGGACTCGCTAATCTACTTTCTGTCTCTCTGAAATTGTTTTATTCTAGATATTTCATATAAGTGAAATCAAACAATAGTTATCCTTTTGTATCTGACTTCTTTCACTTATTATAATATTCTCAAGGTTTAACCATATTGTAATGTACCACTACTTTATTCGTTGTTGTGGTTAAATAATATTTCATTGTATGTATATCCCACATTTTGTGGAGTCATTCATCCATTGATGGACACTTGGGTTGTTTCCACCTTCTGGCTACTATGAACATGGTCTAAAAGCATCTCTTTGAATCCCTGTTTTCAGCTTTGGGGGTTATATACCTAGAATTGGAATTACTGGGTCATATGGTAATTCTCTATTTTGTATTAAGGAATTGTACTCAATTTTAAATGGGCTGTGAAGTTTATTTAGAAGTTGATTTGTGGAATTGAAGAATACATTTTCCAAAAGAAGCACTGTTATAAGCATCCACAGGCCAGACAAACCCACAAAAATCTATTAATTTAAAATGTAACTAAAATAATACTAATAGTTATGTTAGACCTGAGTCCTATGTTCCCAGGGCTTGAGCAGCTCTGGATTTTAAGCACCAATCCCTTTAACACTGAAGCTCTTGCATCTTGAGAGAGAGGATAGTAGGGACTGGATGGTGACCTAGACTTCTGGGCATTTCTCCTGGCATGTTGGGAGAAGACTCTAGCAAGAAAGTAGCAAAGGATTGTAAGAGAGAGCCTCAGTGGGTCCTGCAGCAAGTGGGTCCCTGGGGAGGTACCAGGGATGAGACTGGCAATGACAGGGGAAGGGCTGGAAAGATCCCAACATTCATTTAGGGAAGAGGCATCTGTGTCAGAGTCAGCTCAGCTGTGGAGATTTATATGACTGGTCCCTTCTGAAATTGAGTAATCCTAAATCAGTGATAGTTTGAATATTAAATAACAATACTGTGTGTGAGAGAGAGAGAGTGCGCGCGAGTATCTTCTGCCATCCTGTCTTAGGATCTATAATATCCTCATGCAAATACTAGAGAACTTTTTTCCATCAGTTCTGAATGTTTTGTGGGTTTTGTTTTTGTTTTTCTTTTGTAATTGTTGCAGAGGAGGAATTTTTAAATTTCTAGCACCTAAAGTTTGTAACAATTACTTCTTTGGGGACACTAAAGCTTATTAGTTAGAAACATGCATGTGTTCCAGGCTGACGTTTTGTATGTAAGTATAGGGCTAATGAAACTGTACCAGCAATGTTGCTACCCTTGCAAAAATGGAGTTTATAATGGAAATGTTGATGGGCCCTTTTACGAAAGTGCTGCAAATAGTGTTACTATAATGAATGGTGTTTCTTTTCCATTCCTAATCTGTTTTCATTTGATGGTTATCAAACTTTCTTACTGGAGAACTGTAGTGTTTTAAACTAATGATTTGTGGTTTTTTCTAAGTGACAATATTTTATTTATATTTTGAGTGTAAACATTAAACATTCTAAGGGGAAAATTGCAATAAAATTGCATTTTCTGGCTTTATAACCTTTAAACTCTGAATAAAATGATCATGATAACCTTCTTAAGTTCCTGGGCCACAAATACTGATTCCATAGCTTTTTGTAGACTAACCACTACAAAAACTTAGCAAATGACCATTTAAAAATATTAAATATACTCAGAGAAAAAAGAATGAAAAGAGATAACTTTCCTATACATTTCTCAGAATGTCTCTTTACCTCAACCTTTGAGGAGTCAAATGTGGTAAACATTAAAGCTGCTTTAAAGCAGGGAATTGGGCCCACAAAAAAAAAAAAGTAAAATTTTTGACTTGTTACTGGGAAGCTTTCTCTTTGAATCTCCAGAATTACCCATTATCTTTACCTAGAGATAACAATAATGGCCAATATTTATTACATGCTTCTTGTATGTCTGGCTTTATGGAAAATGCTTGACATACATTATTTCCTTGTCTCTCACAATGGCCCTATGAGATAGGTTCCATTTAATAACTGGGACTGTTAATAATCACATTTTTTTAGTGAGGAAACTGAGGCTCAGAGAAGGAAGTAGCTTGCCCAATTCATATAGTTCTCAGGTGGTGGTACCAGGAGTCAAACCCAGTCTGAGGGCTCTGGAGCCCAGCTTCCAGACACCACATGACATGGTCTCTCCTTCATCTCTCATCTTAGAGGTGAACTTCTGGTTTCCCTGGGGTCTTATTACTAATTCTTTGTACCTTTTTATCACCATTTCATGATTTATAATTAGTAACTCAGAAGAAACAGATCAATATTCATTTAGTTTATGAAAAAAGTCAGTTAACCAACCCATTTGGCCCATTAGAGCCCTAGGACACTCATGTTCCTCTTAATATTATTTCTCTTCCCTGGTCATCAGCATGTAATATACATGAAAATCAGGCTGTAAAACATCCTCATTTGGAATAATCAAAGAGATAAAAACAAGCTTCTCTTCAAAAGAAACATCTAGCTCTTTGTTAATCTTTATAAGGCTCTGAAACTTGAGCATTATAGCCTTCAGAGAGTAGTTTTCAATCTAGGATCAGCTACTAATGAATACCTGAAGATGGTTTTCTGAGGTATGTTAAAAGAAAAACTAACTAAAACCTTAAGTGACTGACTTCTAAAATAATGTAATTATTTTTATATTAGCAGCTTACAATCTATGACACTAGATATGTATGTACATTTCCTATGTTAAAGCCTCTTAGTTTTACTCTTAAAAAATGTGATATAGATCTGTTTCAATATGAAAATGTAATCGCAGCTATTTAAAAAAAAAAAGGGACAGTTTATCGGTACATTACAAGAGCTTATAGAAAATTAGTGCTTCAGTGGCATGAATACTGGTTCAATGTCACATCTCTTGATTAGAGTCTAAATACTTAAAATTATTAGATTTCCAGAGGGTTTTATACTTATGTTCCTGAAATACTTTATATGATCATAAAAGATTTGCTCTGTGAATGAGGAAGAAAACGGGCATGTGCAGAAGGTGTAAAAAAGAAAAGGCATTTGTGTGATCACAGTATAGAGTAATATAATTCCAATCTCACTGATTTATTTTCCCTTCATAATGACCAACATTAAATGATACAAAAACAGAGTTATCTTGTTATGATAACAATGTACCTTCTATGCTTCTGTGTATTCTATGAATTAAACAGATGGATTTTTGGATGCTATGACTCCTAGATATTGAGTAAGTACAAACTTCAAAATACAACTCAAGTATTAAAAATCTTCCTAAGGGGAAAAAAAAAAAATCTTCCTAAGGGTCTTGTAACTATCTCATACTATGTGTATCTCTTCCTGGTTCTTTTATCTGTATTTTCTCATTTTTACCCCCAAAAAAACTTGCATTCTGAACTTTATCGCAATTATATATTTGGTCTGCATTTTTTAAATGTTTTTAATGATTAGACATAGGCTTATAAGTTCAGTTAGATATAAATTTAGTTAGTTATTAAATAGGCACTATTCACTATTTGAGGCCCTGTAGATATCAGATAATGAACATGTTTATGGTGCTATGTAAGGATTAATTAAATAACAAAAACTCTATTGACCACCAATGCTAAATATAATTGAATTAGTAGAGCAGTAAAATAGGTGTGGACAAAATAAATATAGACAAGAGAATATGGGAAAGCTTCTGTAATGTTTTAGATTAATAGGCATGCAGAATTCTTCACATTTTTTATTACGTTGTCCCTAGATGAATTCAAAGTAATTGGGGTGGTTAATTTTA